>NW_026114213.1:216514-292901 GCF_018139145.2 Gymnogyps californianus | reverse complement strand
GTCCCAGCTATAGTCTCTGAGAGAGATATTCTTACTGGCTTACTTTGTTTTCTATTTCTCTTGTGTGTTTTTGATTTAAATGAGTCATGTTTAGCAACAATTAACCTGATCCTTTTTCTTTTCTACTGATTTACAGGGTAAGAGAATGTTCATTTGGTGATTTGAACAACAGCTGCGAAGAATATTTTGAGATTTTTTTTTTTTCTGGGTTTGAGGGTTGTTTTTGTTATTTTTTCCTCTTTGAGACAGTTCATATAAAATTCCCAGAAATTACTTTAAGGAAAAAGCAATATAGGGTAAACATGAAGAACGTAATTGTTCTGAAGCTCTCAGGAACAGAAAACCTTTTGGACTTGAAAAACTGGCTTCTTCCTTCTTACTCATTTGTCCATCTCGCTAGGGAAAACACCTTCCTCTACCATTTTTTGTATACACATTCCCTTTAAGGACAGGTTTATCATTCATTTTTCTCTTTTGTGCCTGCCAAGTTATGAAAATGGATATTTCTCCTCTTGAATCAAGTTCTCGGTGACCTGGTCCTAAAAGCCATTTATGTTGTGCTGGCTGTGCCAGAATCTGTGTGCAGAGTGAGGACCATGAGGCTTCTACCTGACTGACTGCGAGGGTTTCCATTAGCACGGGTGTGCGTGTGCACGCACGCGTGCGTGTGTGTCAGTGACATAGGCCTGGCTCTTGCTCTGTTGTGGGGGTGGGATGTGACCAGGGCTCAGGCTCAGATTCAGAAACTCGGAAGTGCATTCTGGCTCCCGAGTCTAGACATAGAGTCATATCCAGTCATGGGCCTACATTGGTTGTTCCTGCTTGCTTATTCCAGCTTCCTCTTTTACCGCTTTTGAAGGATTCATGCATTTCAGGCTTTGTCTGCAATGCTGGATTTTAAAGACAATGCTTGGCATGTTGCTGCCCTGCCATGAGGTATAACTTTGCAACTAACTCCTTCTGCTTTTAAAGATAGGCAAAAATTCATCCTAATCCCTGAAATTTAGTATTTGTCTTGTGCTATGAAACCTTAAGATTAATATCTTTTATACATTTTTATCTTGCTACTGCAACCTTGGTTGTTCTTGTTATGCATGTAACTCAATTCAATTTTGAATCCTCCTAAAATCTAGGTCTCCTGTGATAGTGTCAGGAAATACTGTATGTTAATAATGGTGCCTCCTTTTATCCATATTTAACTTGTTTCTTTCTTCTTCATTGGATCAGTCATATCAAATGCAATACGTATGAATTCTGTTTTCCAAATCATACATAGTTTTAATGAAAAAGGTCTTTTCAATAGCTTGGATCAAAAAAAAAATACTGAACTGTTTGAAATCTTGAAGTCAGTTTTATTCCTGTATAACAATTTTATTGTTACCAAAATAGTTTATCCTTAAATAATGCTTTCTTCTCCTTTCCTCTAGGATTGCTAATTATAAGATTAATTGGGTAATTGAACATGCAGTATTATACAGCCTATATACTGTAACAGAATTGTGTTCTAGGTGTGTTAACTTCTTTGTGATTGAGGCAGAAGAGATGAAGTACAAATTTGTTTTTCTTGACTTGTTTTTGTCTTGTTTTTTTTAATGAACTAAATGCACTGTGACATGTTCCTTTGCTGTAGGACAAATATTTCAGGCTACAGAAAATATATTTCACAATGACATCATTTGCAATGACACTTTAATTTTCTTCCACTGTATACTAAAAATTACTTTTCTGAAATTGTCTCTGAGAAGTAAGCCAAATCTTAATCCTAGGCAAATGTTTAACCAAGAGGATATTGGTTATTCTGGGACTAGATTTTAGTAAAAGAAACATTCTATAATCTGCTGGCTAGTACACTTTTCTGAGGAACTGGAACATGGATTTTTTTCCTTGGCTATTGGGTAAAAGTACTGGCCTAGTCTGTTTAGTTCAGTAGAGACATTAGGACTGGGAATCCCAAGTGAAAGACAATACCTTCAGAATATCTCACAATTAGGAACTTAACTCTCTCAGAATTGGTGTCATTGTGGTGGTTGACCCCAGCCAACAGCCAAATGCCCGCTCCCCTCTCCCACAGGATGGGGAGAAAATAGAAGGAAGGCAAGATGACTTGTGGATCGAGATAATGACAGTTAAATAAAGAAAGCAAAGCTGCACGCACAAGCAAAGCAAAAAGAGGAATTCATTCATTACTTCCCATCGGCAGGCAGGTCCAGCCAATTCCTGGAAAGCAGGGTCTCAGCGCGCATAACGGTTCCTTGGGAAGACAAATGCCATAACCACAAATTTCCTCCTCATTTCACTGAGCTTTTATTGCTGGGCATGATGTCATATGGAGTACTGGGTTTATGTGGCAAGGTTTTGGTAGGGGAGGGGCTGCAGGGGTAGACTCTGTGAGAAGAGATCAGGGGCTGCCCCTGTGTCAGACAGCTGGTTCCAGCCAGGCCCGCAATGGACCCACTGCTGGTCAAAGCTGAGCCAATCAGCAAAGCTGGTGATGCCTCTGTGATAACATATTTAAGAAAGGGTAAAAAATGCTGTGCGGCAGCTGTGAGAGAGAGGAGTGAGAAAAAATGTGAGAGAAACAGCCCTGCAGGCACCAAGGTTGGTGAAGAAAGAGGGGAGGAGGTGCTCCCGGTGCCGGAGCAGAGATTTCCCCTGCAGCCCGTGGAGAAGACCATGGTGAAGCAGGTTGTCCCCCTGCAGCCCATGGAGAAGACCATGGTGAAGCAGGTTGTCCCCCTGCAGCCCATGGAGGTTCACGGTGGAGCAGATATCCGCCTGCAGCCTGTGGAGGACCCCACGCTGCAGCAGGTGGATATGCCCTGAAGGAAGCTGCAGCCCGTGGAGAGCCTACACTGGAGCAGTCTCCTGGCAGGAACTGTGGCCTGTGGAGAGGAGCCCATGCAGGAGCATGTTTTCTGGCAGGACCCATGCTGGAGCAGTCTTTTTCCTGAAGGACTGCACCCTGTGGAGAGGATCCATGCTGGAGCAGTTTGTGAAGTACTGTATCCCGTGGGAGGGACCCCATGCTGGAGCAGGGGAAGAGCATGAGGAGGAAGGAGCAGCAGAGATGAAGTGTTATGAACTGATCTCAACCCCCATTCCCCATCCCCCCTGCTCTGCTCGGTTGGGAGGAGGTTAGAGGAGTCAGGAATGAAGGAGTGAAGTTGAGCCTAGGAAGAAGGGTGGGGTGTGGGGGGGAAGGTGTTTTTAGTTTTGTCTGTCTTTTTCACTATTCTACTCTTTTTTTTTTAATTGGCAATAAATTAAATTAATCTTCCCCAAGTCGAGTCTGGTTTGTCCGTGACTGTAATTGGCAAGTAATCTCCCTGTCCTTATCTCGACCCACGAGCTTTTCGTCGTATTTTCTCCCCCGCGTCCTGTTGAGGAGGAGTGAGTGAGCGAGCGGCTTGGTAGGCACCTGGCGGCCAGCCAAGGTCAACCCAGCACAGCGAGAAAGAAAGAGAGCGAGTGTGGTGAAGCGAGAGAGAGCAAGAGCAGGCAGGAATAGTCAGCATGGATTTACCAAGGGGAAATCATACTTGACCAACTTGATAACCTTCTATGGTGAAATGACTAGCCTGGTAGATGAGGGGAGAGGACTGGACATTGTCTACCTCAGCTCCAATAAGGCCTTTGACACTGTCTTCCAGAAGATCCTCATAGAAAAGCTGCTGAAGTATGGGCTGGCTGAGCAGACAGTAAGGTGGACTGAAAATTAGCTGAATGGCTGGGCCCAGAGCATGGTGATCAGTCGCACGAAGTCTAGTTGGAGGCCAGTAACTAGCGGTGTACCCCAGGGATCAGTACTGGGTCCGGCCTTGTCCTGGTGGACACAGAGTTGAACATGAGCCAGCAATGTGCCCCTGCAGCAAAGAAGGCTAATGGTATCCTAGGCTCCCTTAGAAGGAGTGTTGCCAGCAAGTCGAGGGAGGTGATCCTTCCCCTCTACTCAGCCACTGGTGAGGCCACACCTGGAGTCCTGTGTCCAGTTCTGGGCTCCTCAGTACAAGAGAGACATGGGCATACTGGAGGGAGTCCAATAAAGGACCACAAAGATGATTAAGGGACTGGAGCATTTCTCGTATGAGGAAAGGCTAAGAGAGCTGGGACTGTTTAGCCTGGAGAAGAGAAGGCTCGGGGGGATCTCATCAATGTATATAAAGACCTGAAGGGCGGGTGCAAAGAGGATGGAGCCAGGCTCTTTTCAGTGGTGTCCAGTGACAGGACCAGAGGCAATGGGCACAAACGTAAACACAGGAGGTTTCATCTGAACATCAGGAAACCGTTTTTTACTGTGAGGGTGACTGAGCACTGGAACAGGTTGCCCAGGGACGTTGTGGAGTCTCCCTCCTTGGGAAGATATTCAAAAGTCATCTGGACACAGTCCTGGGCAATTTGCTCTAGGTGGCCCTGCTTGAGCAGGGGGTTTGGACCAGATGACCTGCAGAGGTCCCTTCCAACCTCAACAATTCTGTGTTTCTGTGATTGTGAGGTGAGAGTGAGAGCAAGAAAGCAAGCACGAAAGTGATTAAGCAAGAAAACATTAAAGCGTGAAATTGAGCGTGGAAAAGTGAGAGTGTGAGAAAGCAAGCAAGAGCATGAGTGAGAAAGCATGAGAGAAAGTGACAGTGAGCGAGAAAGTGAGTGCAATAGAGCAAGCAAGAGAAAGAGCAACATAGCGAGACCACGAGAAATCAAGAAAGCAAGAAAATGAGCTTGTGAGTGAGAAAGTGCGAGCATGAGAAAGCGATAGCGAGAAAGCAAGTGTGAGTACATTAAAGCGAGCACTGGAGAGCGAACATGAGAGAGCAAGAGACAGAAAAGAAGACAAAATTAGAGAGTGAGAATGCAAGAGCAAGAGAGCGAGCGAGAAATCGAGCGAGAGTAAGCAAGAGTGCGCGAAAGTGTGCTTGAGAGTGAAAAAGCAAGAAGAGCGAGCTTGTGAGGGAAAGCACGAGTGCGAGGTAATGCACGAACAAGTGAGCACAAGCAAGAAAGCAAGCATGTGTAAGCGCAAGCAGGAGAAACAGAAATCAAAGGAAAGCAAGTGTGATCTTGTGCGAGAGTAAGAGCATGAGAGTGTGAGAAAGTGCGAGAATGCCTGAGAAAGCAAAAGAAAGGGAAAGACAGAGTGAGAGCAATGAAGGAAAGCAAGTGAAAAAGCAAGAGCAAGCTTTAGTGAGAGAAAACAAGTGTGGGTGAGAGTGCAGATGAGAGGGTGTGAGCAACAGAACATGAACGAGAGCAAGAAAGTGGGAGTAAAAGCATGAGTGAGAGAGCAAGAGAGAGAAAGTGAGCACGAACGATGAGCAAGAGAAAGCAAGAGCCAGAGAGCAAGAGAGACCGAGAGTGAGAGCAGGTACAAGAGCGGGAAAGCAAGTGCATGTGCATAAGTGAAAGCAAGAGCATGAGAAAGAGATTGAGAGAGAACAAGAGCAAGAGAGAAAGCGAGAGTGGGAGAGACAGCAAGAAAGCTAGTGTGAGAAAGTGAGACAGCGAGAAAGCATGAGAGAGAGCAAACGTGAGAAAGTGAATATGTGATAGAGCATCGAGAGTGAGAGAGAGAAAGTGACAGTGAAAGCAAGCACAAGAAAGTGAGAGTGGAAAAGTGAATGACAGTGCAGTAGCGCAAAAGCAAGAGAGAGAGAGAGCACGCACAAGAGAGCGGGAGTGTGAGAAAGAGCAAGGGAAAGTGTGGTGGGTTGACCTTGGCTGGCTGCCAGGTGCCCACCAAGCTGCTCTATCACTCCTCCTCCTCAGCAGGATAGGGGAGAGAAAATAAGATGAAAAACTCGTGGCTCAAGATAAAGGCAGTTTAATGAAGGAAAGCAAAGGTCGCGCTTGGAAGCAAAGGAAAACAAAAATAATTATTCTCTAATTCCCATCAGCAGGCAATGTCCAGCCACTTCCTGGGAAGTAGGGCCCCAGTATGCGTGGCGGTTGCTTTGGAAGACAAATTCCTTAATAACGAACGCCCCCCACTCTTCCTCCTTTCTGTTAGCTCTTATTGCTGAGCACGAAGTCATATGGTATGGAATATCCCTTTGGTCATTTTGGGTCAGCTGTCCTGGCTATGTCCCCTTTCAACCTCTTGCCCACCCCCAGCCTACTGGCCTTTGGGGGTGGGGGGTTTGGAGAGACAGCCTTGATGCTGTGGGAGCACTGCTCAGCAGTAGCCAAAACATTGGTGTGTTATCAACACCTTTCTAGCTACAAATACAAAGCACAGCTCTATGAGGGCTTCTATGGGGAAAGTGTACTCCATCCCAGTGAGACCCAGTACAACAGTCAATGACTTGGGCCCCATCTGTCAAGGACAGGAGAAGCATCATATTGGATTGTTGGGCACCAAGACCAGCTTGGGTTGGGTCACTGCTGCACACACCTGGTTCCTTGTGAGGCTCATTCTTTGTCGGTTCAGGTGGTTCCTGATGTAGTACTTCCTAAAGCATACAACTCAAATCATGGATTATTTTCTCCTGAGGTTAAATCTCCTTGAGGTACACACTAGTTTTCCCTATCCTTCCGCATTACCCACCAAGTGTACCCGGGTCCTTGAGCAAAAGCAGTCCCACAAATGGGTTTGCTTTTTCCCAAGGGAGGAGCAGCTCACACTGCTGACTACCGTGTTGTCACAGAACTTGCCTTTCCAGGCCTAGGCTGGTGTTTCAATTGGTGGCATGGTTCACAGGGTATTTCTAGCCACCCGGTAGTCACTTCCACCATGGTGAGCATGTGGCACTTGCCTTGGCGTGTTTGTGCCAGTGGTCCAATATAATCGATCTGCCAGGCCTCCCCATATTGATATCCCGGCCACCACCCTCTATTCCAGGGACACTTTACTCATGTGGCTTGCTTGATTGCGGCACATGTTTAACATTCATGGGTGACCTGCGTGATGGCCTCCATGGTCAGGTCCACCCCTCAATCACGAGCCCATCTGTATGTTGCATTTCTCCCTAGATGTCCCAATGTTTTATGGGCCCACTGAGCTACGAGTAGCTCACCCTTACGTTCCCAGTCCAGGTCTAACTGAGCCACTTCAATTCTTGCAGCCTGGACTACCTGCTCATTGTTTTGATGTTCTTCAGTGGCATAGCTCTTGGGCATGTGAGCATCTACATGATGTATCTTTACCTTACAGCAGTGTTTTCTACCCATGCAGTGATGTCTTGCCACAATGCAGCAGCCCAGACGGGTTTACCTCTGCGCTGCCAGTTGGTCTGCTTCCATTGCTGTAGCCACCCCCCACAGGGCATTAGCCACCATCCATGAGTCAGTATAGAGATAGACTACTGGCCACTTTTCTTCTTCAGCAATCTCTAGGGCTAGTTCGATGGCTTTCACTTCTGCAAACTGACTCGATTCGCCTTTTCCTTTGATGGTTTCTGCTACTCGTCGTGTACGCCGCCTCCTTCCTTTAAACATCCAGTTCAGCACAGGCAATCATGGTACCGAGAGGAGCTGTGTTTCTGTACTGACTACTTCTGAAGCAATTTGAACCCCTTCATATGCTGCTAATATCTCTTTTTTTAGTCAGCATGTAGCAGGCCTCAAATCCTCTATACCCCCAGCTCCAAAACCATAGAGGTCAACCTCAAGTCTCTCTGGGTGCTTTCTGCCAGAGGCTCCAGGTGAAGCCATGCTCCCTGGCTGTGGTGTAGAGCACATTTTTCACATCTGATCCTGTCTGGAGTGGCCCAAGGGCTACCGCATGAACTATCTCCTGGTTAATCTGTTCAAAAGCTTGTCACTGCTCAGGGTCACAGTCAAAACAGTTCTTCTTTTAGATTATTCGATAGAGAGGGCTCACAAGCTGACTGTAACTCAGAATATGTGTTCTCCAGAACTCATATTGACTGTGGGTCTCTGGCTTAGCCACAGTGTCCGTTTCTATGTCCTCAGGTCCAGAGACCTTCTCATCCCTTTGAGGTTGCTGGACACAGGCTCAGTACACGTAGGCAAGGCCCCAACACAGTGCTAGAAGTTGTGTCTCTTTGGTATAGGCAAGGCATCCTTCCTTCCAGTGGTCTGCCACTTTAACAGGATTCCATGCCTGTTTGGGTGTGAAGTCCCAGACCATCGGAGGTGAAAATCGCTCTAAGTATCTGCCCAAATTCTCCCACGCATCTTGCCACCCATGACTCATCTGCCTCAGAGCACAACCCTGTGTGGCATTTCCAAGCAGTTGGTTAACTTTAGGAAAAGCTGAAATCAGATTTATGGCACACACCAATATGAGCATTCTGGTTATGCAAGAATGTTCAAGAAACTGAAGGGCCATTGTAACAAGGCAGGAAACATCTTCTGTGGAGAAGAAAGGGGAGGTGCCATTCTTCATTTTCCCCACCACATGTCTCTGGGAGGAGGAGAAAGGTGTAATTGCTGATTGTCTCCATGAGATGGCTCCCAGAGTGCTGGAATGGCAGCAGTGCAGGGCCCAAATACCAGATTAAGCTCCAGGCCAGTGCTTTTATCATAGCTCTCCCAGGCAAAACACAACAAAGTGATAAACAGCACAGCAAACAGCAAAAGCCAAAAGCAGCCATTAACAAGCCCTGGAGTTTGATGTACAGCAAGAGAGGGAGGACTCCAAGGAGCAGGTGAGGGACCAAATAAACCAGCACTAAGAGCAAACAAGTCAACATCATGACCAGCAACAGTATAGTCAAGATAAAACCAGTTTAATAAGTGAAAGGGAAAAAAAAACCCCAAACAAGTGACGCAAAGGCAGTCACTCACCACCTTTCACCAGCAGACCAATGCCCAGCCAGTCCCTGAGCAATGACTACTTTGGAAAGACTTGACTTGACTTGACTTGACTTGACTTCCGCCCTTCCACCTTCCACCTTCCACCTTCCACCTTCCACCTTCCACCTTCCACCTTCCACCTTCCACCTTCCACCTTCCACCTTCCACCTTCCACCTTCCACCTTCCACCTTCCACCTTCCACCTTCCACCTTCCACCTTCCACCTTTCCCCTTCCCCCCCCCCCCCCCCAGTTTTATTGCTGAGCA
Organism: Gymnogyps californianus; assembly: GCF_018139145.2. Classification (NCBI taxonomy): domain Eukaryota; kingdom Metazoa; phylum Chordata; class Aves; order Accipitriformes; family Cathartidae; genus Gymnogyps; species Gymnogyps californianus. Next base: position 283,883 of record NW_026114213.1, on the reverse strand, counting down.
TGACTTTATATGGTATGGAATATCCCTTTCATTAATTTGGGTGAGCTGTCCCAGCTGTGTTCCTTCCCAGCCTCTTACCCACCTCTAGCCTACTCACTGCAGGAGCAGAATGGGAAACAGAGAAGGTCTTGATGCTGTGCAAGCACTGTTCAGCAATAGCTAAAGCATCCATGTGTTAACACTGTTTTGGTCACAAATCAGAAACACAGCACCATATGAGCTGCTATGAAGAAAATTAACTCCATCCCAGCCAGACCTAGTATAAGCTGTTGTGATTATCATTATTTGTGTCACTGTCATCCTTAGGAGCTCCAGCTGTGGACTGCTACTGCATTGTTCTAGATGCTGCAATAACAGAAAAACCTACAAAAGCTTGTATAAAGTATGTGAGAAAGACAACATTGGCACCAACAGAGAGAAGAGTACAGGCAAATAGAAAATGGAACAATTTAGTTTGGAATGATCACTGCAGTCTTTGGCAGTCCAAGAGTTTTTAGGTTTGTAACCATTAGGGTATAGGCGAGACTTTGAAGAACGGAATGAAGGTATTTTGCAGATATTTATAGGGAATATATTGCAAGTGAGAGAACAGGGAATTTCCTGAGAGCGTCTTTGTGCTCACTCTGCATTTCTGCTCCATCATTCAGAGTGAGGTCTGGAAAGGAAGAAAACTGAAGTAATTATTTCAGTGGTGGAAAGCAGGTTGCCTGTGGATTTATGAGCTAATTACCTAGTGGCACTCTGTGACCCACTGTGAGACAGTGATTTGAGGACTGGTTAAAATAATACCCTTGAGAATCCAACAGCACAGATAACTAACCTGAGGCTTCACAGCAGCTGCAGGGGTTATTTCAACCTTGAGGCTGCAGTAGCAGCCAGGTAGTCTCTGTTGCAGAGCTACTCTGTGTCTGGGAAGCAAAATTCCATCTACATTAATGTTAGGCCTTTTTTCCTCACAGAGTGAGTGGTAACAGCAGGTTTCATACCTAAAACATGTCCTTATGGCTTCCCAGTTGAGTTGATATATATGTAATGTGAAGACTAGATTATTCATTTAAGCTTGTTTTCTTTAAAGGAAAAAATGAACACATTCTATTAGAATGGTAAAAATAAGACAACAAATAGCACATCAGGAAATTACATTTAGTAGTTGACTTTAACACAAAAGGGAGATTTTCTTATTTTTAAGGTGAAGTTCTTGTGATGACAAGGAATACAGTGGCATACAGTTCTATTTATCTTAAACATGCTGAAGGAGAGGGAAGATCCTAGGTTGGTTAATTCAGCATTCACATGACAGTTCATGTGAATCAGATTACTGATTACAGACTTAAATTTAGGCCAAGGAGATAGAGATCTGCTCTGCTCTCTGCTTGTCCACACATTCATTTCTGACTTCCGTATATGCTTCAGACTGGAGCAACTATAGTAGACTGATGTCTTATACAGTTGTAGAAGATCAACAGGACTTGTACCCCCTATGAAAAGATTCTCTTAAAACCCAAGAGGTTTCTGCTATTTTAATAGTAATAACAGAATACTAAAATATAAAATGACATGAATATCTGTACTACTTGTGCTATTGTTGTATCTTCTGTTTCTTTAATGTTGATGTCATTGTATTTGAGTTTTATATAAACACTTATAAGTGCTTTTAAAAAGAAATAACTGTAGATTACAAGAATAATTTTATCACCAGTGTATTGGGTATATATGGCAAGGTTTTGGGAATGGGGGGGACTGCAGGGGTGGCATCTGTGCTGGACACAGCCGGTTCCAGCTGGCTTAGCAATGGACCCACCGCAGGCCAAAGCTGAGCCAATCAACGAAGTTGGTGGTGCCTGTGCAAAAACATATTTAAGAAAGGGCAGAAAACACTGCGCAGGCAGAGAAGAGAAAAAGAGAGTGAGAAACAGCAGTGCGAACACCAAGGGCAGAGAAGAAGGAGAGAGAGAAGGTGCTCCAGGCACCAGAGCAGAGATTCCCCTGCAGCCTGTGGAAGAGACCATGACAGATCAGGTATTCCCCTGCAGCCCATGGAGAGGTCACACACTGGAGCAGGGGAAAAGTGTGAGAAGGAAGAAGTGGCAGAGAGGAACTGTTATGTTGTTGTGGGTTAACCCTGGTAGACAGATAAGCACCACACAGTCGCTTGCTCACTTCCCCCCCAGTGGGACTGGGGAAGAGGAAAGGAAGAATAAAAACAAAAAACCTTGGGGGTCAAGATAAAACAAACAAACAAACAAACAATTAATAAGTGAATGATAAGTGGAAGAAGAGGGAAGAAAACAAACCAAGTGATACAAAAGCAATCACTCACCACCTCCCGTGGGTAGACCGATGCCCAGCCAGTTCCCGAGCAAAAGATGGCTAACCCCCTAAAGCCCCCTTCTTTTCCCTTTTATTGCTGAGCATGACATTATATGATATGGAATATCTCTTTGGTTAGTTCAGGTCATCTGCCCAGTTGTGTCCCCTCCCAGCCTATTGCGCAACCCCTCCTCCCCCAATCTATTAACTGGGAGGACAGAGTGAGAAACAGAAGGCTTGATGCTGTGCAAACACTGTTCAGCAATAACTAGAATATTAGTGTGTTATCAGTACTGTTTTGGTAAAAAATCCAAAACACAGCACCATATGAGCTGCTTTGAAGAAAATTAACTCTATCCTAGCCAGGCCTAGTACATATATACTGACAGTAACCCCCATCCCCTCTGCGATGCTTGGGGGGACAGGTAGAAGATTCGGGAGTGAAGGAGTGATGTTGAGCCTGGAAAATGGGGGGTTGGGGGGGAGGTGTTTTTTTAATTTTTATTTTTGTTTCTCATTACACAAACCTATTTTGTCCCCTCCATCTTGCTGAGCAGGGAGGTGTGAGCGGCTGGGTGGGTGTTTGGCTGTTAGCCAAGGTTGATCCACCACACACCAGTTAGTGAGATTTTTTTCTGACAGCACAAAAATTTAACAGAACTTTTCATTGTAAAGAAATTGTTTTCTTTTTCTTTTCAGGTACCATGATCAACAGGATGTTACAAGCAACTTCCTTGGAGCAATGTGGTTGATTTCAATAACATTTCTATCCATTGGATATGGTGACATGGTACCTAATACATACTGTGGGAAAGGAGTCTGTTTACTCACTGGAATCATGGTGAGTGTTTCAGAATTTATTCACTGTCGTGGTTTAGGCCCAGCCAGCAACAAAGCACCACGCAGCCGCTCGCTCACTCCTCCCCCCCCGGCAGGATGGGGAGGAGAAAATACAATGAAAAGGCTCATGGGTCGAGACAAAGTCAGGGAGGGATCACTCACCAATTATGGTCACAGGCAAAAAACAGACTCGACTTGGGAAAAAAAGGAAATCAATTTAATTTGTTACCGATCAAATCAGAGTAGGATGATGAGAAATAGAACCATATCTTAAAAACACACCTTCCCCCCACCCCTCCCTTCTTCCCTGGCTCAGCTTTGCTTCTGATTCCTCTACCTCCTCCCCCCCACAGCGGGTGGAAAAGTGAATGACAGTGCAGTAGCGCAAAAGCAAGAGAGAGAGAGCACGCACAAGAGAGCGGGAGCGTGAGAAAGAGCAAGGGAAAGTGTGGTGGGTTGACCTTGGCTGGCTGCCAGGTGCCCACCAAGCTGCTCTATCACTTCCCGTCCTCAACTGGACAGGGGGAGAAAAATACGACAAAAGGCTTGTGGGTCAAGATAAGGACAGGGAGATCACTCACCAATTACTGTCACAGGCAAAAGAGACTCGACTCGGGGAAAATAATTTATTTTATTACCAATCAAATCAGAGTAGGGTAATGAGAAATAAAACCAAATCTTAAAACACCTTCCTCCCACCCCTCCCTTCTTCCCAGGCTCAACTTCACTCCGCAGTTCTCTACCTCCTCCCCCCGAGCGGCACAGGGGGACGGGGAATGGGGGTTGCGGTCAGTTCATCACACGTTGTCTCTGCCGCTCCTTCCTCCTCACTCTCTTCCCCTGCTCCAGCGTGGGGTCCCTCCCACGGGAGACAGTCCTCCATGACCTTCTCCAATGTGGGTCCTTCCCACAGGCTGCAGTTCTTCATGAACTGCTCCAGCCTGGGCCCTTTCCACGGGGTGCAGTCCTTCAGGAACAGACTGCTGCAGTGTGGGTCCCCCATGGGGTCACAAGTCCTGCCAGCAAAGCTGCTCCAGTGTGGGCTTCTCTCCACGGGGTCACAGGTCCTGCCAGGAGCCTGCTCCAGCATGGGCTTCCCACGGGGTCACAGCCTCCTTCAGGCACATCCCCCTGCTCCGGTGTAGGGTCCTCCATGGGCTGCAGGTGGATATCTGCTCCACCGTGGACCTCCATGGGCTGCAGGGGGACAGCCTGCCTCACCATGGTCTTCACCAGGGGCTGCAGGGGAATCTCTGCTCCGGCGCCTGGAGCACCTCCTCCCCCTCCTTCTTCCCTGGCCTTGGTGTCTGCAGAGTTGTTCCTCTCACATCTTCTCACTCCTCTCTCTCCCAGCTGCTGTTGCGCAGCAGTTTTTTCCCCTTCTTAAATATGTTATCACAGAAGCACTACCAACGTCGCTGATTGGGCTCAGCCTTGGTCAGCAGCGGGTCCGTCTTGGAGCTGGCTGGCACTCGCTCTGTCAGACATGGGGGAAGCTTCTGGCATCTTCTCACAGAAGCCACCCCTGTAGCCCCCCTGCTACCAAAACCTTGCCACGCAAACCCAATACAGAAAGTGAGAAAGCAAAATAAAGAGAGAGAGAATGTGAGATCTAGAAAGCGAGAGTGCAAGGAAGGAAGAGAGCGAGAGCAAGAATGTAAGAGCAAGGGAGAGAAAACAAACAGGAGAGAGAGGGGGAGAGCGAGAGTGAGAGCAACCGAGAGCAGGGAAAGAGAGTGAGAGAGAGCGTGAGGGCAAGCAAGGAAGTGACAGCAAGAGCGAGAAAGCGAGCACGAGATATTTCAAAAAGAGCGAGAGGAAAAGCAGGAGATAGACCAAGAAAGCAAGCGAGAGGAAGTGAGGGAGCGGAAAAGCAAGAGAGAAAGCAAGCATGCAAAAGCAAGTAAGAGCAAGTGAGAGCACAAGCAAGAGTGTGAGACCGCAAGAACGTGAGAACACAAGCAAGAATGCATGGAATAAAGTGAGTTTGTGAGAAAGTGACAGTGCAAAAGTGAGAAAATGAGTGCGAGAAAGTGATACAGCGAGAAAGCATGAGAGCAAGCATGGGAAACTGACGCATGATATAGAGAAAGCAAGATAGAGCACAGAGAGAGAGAGAAAGCGAGAGCGAACGCAGACACAAGAAAGTGAGCGTGGAAAGGTGAATGCCAGTGCACTAGCGAGAAATCAAGAGAGAGCATGCACAAGAGAGGGAGAGTGCGAGAATGTGAGGGAGCGAGGGAAATTGAGTGAGAAAGCACGATAGAGAGAGAAAGTGAGTGTCAGAAAGTGAGTGTGGTGGATTGACCCTGGCTGGATGCCAGGTGCCCACCAAGCTGCTCTATCACTCTCCCTCCTCAACTGGACAGGGGAGAGAAAATACAAACCCAATACAGTGAGAAAGCGAGAAAGGGAGAGAGGGCAAGCAAGAATGCAAGAGCAAGGGAGAAGGAAAAAAGCAAAAGAGAGCGAGAGAAGGGAGAGCGAGAGCAACTAAGAGCGGGAAAGAGCGAGAACGAGCACAAGAAAGCGAGCATGAGAGCGTTAGAGAGAGCAAAAGAGGCCGAGGAAGCAAGCATGAGAAACTGAGAAAGCAAAAAAACAAGGAAGCGAGCACAAGAAAGCAAGTAAGAACGAGTGAGATCACGAGCAAGAGTATGAGAATGCAAGAACATGAGAACGGAAGAAAGAATATGTGAGAGAAAGTGAGTTAGTGAGAAAGAGAAAGCAAGTGCAAGAAAGCAAGAGCATTAAAGTGAGAAAGTGATCATGAGAAAGTGAGCTGGAGAGTGAGCGCAAGAGAGTGGGAGTGAGAATGAGAATAAGAAAGCAAGTGCAAGGAAGTGATAAAGTGAAAAAGTGTTAAAGTGAGAAAGTGAGCATGAGAAAGTGAGTAGGAACGAGTGAGCACAAGTGAGAAAGCATGAGATGAAGTGAGTTAGTGAGAAAGTGACAGCAATAAAGCGAGAGTGAAAAACGAGTGCAAGAACGCAAGTGTTGAAGTGAGAAAGTACGAGTGCGAGAAAACAAGCAAGAAAGTGGTAACTGTCACCCGACACTAAGGGGACAGACAGGTTCTTTTAGGGATCCTTGGCAGAATGATGACGGCACTAAGTTGTAGTTACAATTAAAGCTTTATTTTTTTTTAACGGGATTTTATGATTAGCATAGCATAGAATTTACGATCAGAATAGCACAGGATTTCTACAAGCAGAATCACTGTAGCACAGTTTTATAAGTAGCATAGCACAGAATTTTATAGCACCGCTTAGCTTATGGTTTCTAATCACCTGGACCCTCTGCAGATCGGGTCAAATCTTAATACTTGGCTTGCTGCATCAATATAACAATCATAATCTAGACTCGAAAAACATATAAAAGAATACGAGTCACTCAGTCCTCGGAGGAAGCAGACGATGGTGGAGGCCTCCCTGGCCACCGGGAGGTCACGGGTCTCACTGTCCAGCTGCAGTTCCAGTCCAAGTTCCCATTTAGGACCTGTAACTGCTTGATTTTATAGACAGTGCTCTGTGTGCTGCTGTGCTTCCCTGTTCTGTGATGGGGTCATCACCACCACCTGGTTGGCCAGGTGCCTGGGACCTTCAAGGCTGGTAAGGAGGGGAGTAGTTGGCCTGGCACCCAGGAATCTTGAGGCCAACAGGGAGGGGAAGAAGAAATCTGTTTGACTTGTCTACTTGATTCACAGGACCTTCAAGGCCTGATAATGAGGGGAAAGGGGACTAATACGTGACCTGGTCGGTCACAGAGAATGGCCGTTTGCCTTATAAAATGGTGTTAGTTATGTGCTAACCGTATTACCAGGGGTCAGGAGCAGGGGGTAGCGGCCACAGTAATGTGAAAAAGCAAGCAAGAAAGTGGTAAAGCGAGAAAGCGAGTGCTGGAAAGTGAGCAGGAGTGAGCAAGAGCACAAAAAAGTGATTAAGAGCAAGAGTATGAGAGCCAAGAGGGAGAGCGAAAATTTGAGAGGGAGAGAGCTAGAAAGCAAGAAAAGTGAGAGCATGAGAGAAAGCATGAGTGCGAGGTAAGACGTGAGCAAGAGGACACAAGCGAGTGCAAGTGAGAGAAAGCACAAGCAAACACTTGTGCAAGAATGTGTGAGAGAAAGCAAAAGAGAGAAAGTGCAAGAGGGCGAGAAACCAAAAGATGGACAGAAAAAAAGAGCGTGCAAGAAAGCTCGAGAGTGAGAAAGTGAGTGCAGGCAAGAGCACAAGCAAGAGAGTGGAGGTGAGAGCGAGAGAAAGAGAGTGAGCAAGTGAGCACAAGAAAAATAGTGAGGAAGAGAAAGCAAGCTCAAGGTGAGCAAGAGCGATGGCGAGAAAGCGAGAGAGAGAAATCAAGAGAGGAAGTGAGAGATAGAGAGAGCATGTGAGTGAAAGCAAGCGTGAGAGACAGCAAGTGTGAGAAAGTGAGAAAACAAGAGTGAGCAAGCACAAGAGTGAGTAAGCAAGCAAGAGCGTGAAAGCACTAGAACAAGAGAGTGAGAAAGTGTGAGAGCAAGTTAGAGCGCAAGTGAGAAAGTGAGAGCAAGAAAGTGAGAATGAGCGATAGAGCAAGAGTAGGAAATCGAGCGCAAGTACACGAGCAAGAGAGAAAGTGAGCACAAGAGTGACTGACAGCAAGAGAAAGGCTGAGAAAGTGAGAGCGAGAGAAAAGCACGAGCAAAAGAAAGAGAAAGTGAGAGAGCGCCAGCGAAAAGGCGTGAGATAGAGAGAGAGAGCAAGAGATAAAGCGACAGAGAACATGAGAGAGCAAGAAAGCAAGAGAGCAAGAAAACTAGCATGAGAGTGAGCGCGAGAGCGGCTGGGAGTGTGTGAGGGAGGGGGAGAGAGAGAGACAGCATGCAAGAGAGCACGAGAGAGAGAGACAGCAAGAGCAGCATAGAGTTAAGGACAAGGTTTGTGACATAACATTGTCTCTTCCATCTAATTCTCACGTCATAATGATTTCCAGGCTCATGTTCTCCTTACTTTGGGGAGACAGCTTTATTTTGAAAAATATTTCTTGCGTGAAATATTCTTTCATAGTTTATTTTGTGCTAATTTATATTTGGACTGAAACTATACACTCTTTCACTCTTCCTACTCTTGCAGTACTGCCCCTCTCCCTCTGAGGTTTTTCTCTTTTTCTTCATCCTTTCTCCCTACATATTCTGGTGGATTCTCCTTTCTGCTCTCCCACTCTCCACAGAAAAGGAAAGCACTGTGCAAAGCTCTCCATGTTTGTCCTCTCCCTCTTTTCACTCCAGATGAATTCTTTGATAAGTAACATCAAGCACATGTAAATTCAGACAACTGTCTCCTAAAAAAGGATGAAATGTGATCAGTTAATTTACTTTTGTTTTGTTTTCAAGTCAGCTGATTCTGTTTTTTTTCCCCCCAGACTGACAGTCATCTTTCTTCAGGTCTTCTAATGTGGCCTAGATAATTTCTCTGTACATTTTCCTTGATGCCATTCTCTACTGCCAAACTACTAAAGCTAAGAATAAGTTAAGAAGGATGCAAAACAGACTGGATTTTGAAACATCAGGTGAATATTCCCTCCCTCGAGCCATCCCACAAAAACGCACAAGATAAGCAGGTTTAGCACTTCCACTACTGGAGCAGCAGCACTAAATCTTAACCACTGCCATGAAATCAGACATTCAGAAGCAGCCAAATACAACAACCAAAGGCAACTTCTGAGGAAGGAGAGTCATTGATAATGATCCGTGTGTTCTAGATGGGGAAACTAAGGTGATTGTTGATTGATTTAAGTCATCACTCTGATGCAAAGAAAAATGACCAAAGAATTGCTTGATAATGATTTTTCAAACAGAAGATAATTTTTATGAATCAGTGATGCTTCATAGCTCAGTTACCTGCATCTCATAACTTATCCTACACCTCCCAAGCTACTCCCATGGTTAGAGGCAGATGAAAATGCCTACAAAAGTAGCTCACAAATATTTCTGTACTTAAGTATCATATTTAACAATGATGCCCAGCTTTTACAAGATTAGAAGTGAGTACTTCAGACAACTAGGGACTCCCCCTGCTCCTTTCAAAAAAAGAAAGTTTTCAATATTCTAGTCCTGAAGATACAGCTAGATTTTGCCTGAGAGCCCTTATGATGGAATAAAGAGGGAAGAACAGGAAAACTTCACTGGCAGAATAACTGGGGGAAAAAGCATAATCTGTTTGAGGGTTCTCAGGAATTTGGAAGGTTGGAATTAACCTCTTGCTAAAAACTGTGATGTGATACAGACAGAAATCAATTATGCAAACTTTATCAAATGTGTTCTTCTGAGGATCTATCAAATATGTTTTTGCCACATGTCATGGTTTGACCTCAGCCAGCAACTAAGCACCATGCAGCCGCTCACCCCTCTAAATTAACTCTAAGAGAAAATTAACTCTATCCCAGCCGAAACCAGGACACCACACTATTACAGTGTTCAGTGTAATCACCCATCATGACCCAATTAACAGACCAAAGCACTGCAAACCACTCATGCAAACTGTCAGTCCCCAAAAAGGGTAATCAATAAAAATCATATTTGCTAACTGCTCAGACTACATGCAAAGAAACGTGCACTTTTGTCTGCCAAGCTTTAACTTTCTTTAATGGTATTAGCATTGTAATAACTCTACTTATCTTTGAATTTTAGATCTGATTTTTCCTACAATAGCTAAACTTACTACTCAGTTACATTTCTGTAACATAGCTCCGCTTTAAGATTAGTCTTCCTCTCAAAGATTTTTTCTAGTTTTTTTTCTGCTGTTCTCATTGAAGCTCATTTTTGCTATTGTTTTAGTATATATTCCTCTTTAAAATGAAGTTTAACATTAAAAATTCACTTTACTCAGACCAACCTCCCAAGCATCCACAATTTCAGAATTTGATCATGTTGTACATTTTCTGTTTCAGATTCTTTGGTAGCATTGAAAGAGCTGGAAACAATAGTGATGTTATCCATTAACAATTCTTTGCTTAGGAAGTATTACCTGCAGTATTGACCTTCATACTACAAAGACCCATTTGATCCATAAAACTTAACATTACTTTGTCATTGACCTTAAGGTTGGTGGTTTTTTTTTTAAACTGTGACTTACCAAATGAAAATACACTTTGAAACCCACTTTGATTTTTTTTTTCAGACCATAGTTTTCTGCTCTGGATAGCTTTTTTGTCTTTTCAAAAGTAAATTATACAACCTGACATGACCTAACTTTATCTGAAATTAACCTGTTTTTATCAGCTCACATTTCTCCAGGTACTGTGGATTTTGGAAATCTTTTTTATGCAGCTTATGGCCCTTCTGCTCTTTTCTTGTAATTCTTCTAAAAGATTATATTTGCCCACAAAAAACCAAAATTATTTATGCTGCAATCACTGAACCACTCAGAACCTTCCTCCATCTCCAGACAGTAACATCTGCATTTTGAGCAGTTTAAGAATAACTGTTCTCCACTCACTCCTCTGTTCTTCCCAGAAGGTGTCAGGCTGCAGGGTGTGCCCTACTCTTATGCCAGTACTGGATAGCTGCAGTGAGTACACTTGTGGGAGGTGCACCCAGGTAGAGGAACTCCTCAGCTTAGTGGCAGAGCTCCAGGAGGAGGTGAGTAGGTTGAGGAGTATCAGGGAGTCTGAGAGGGAGATCAACTACTGGAACCGCACCCAGCCTTCCCTGGGACAGACCTGTCAGGCAGACAGGACACATGATACGGAGGATTCCCTATCCTCTCTCTACCTGGCAGAATGCAGTGACTTAAGGGATAGGGGGCAATGGTGAAAAGTTCCTGCCCGGCGCAGCAGGTGCATCTCCTCTATGACTACCTCACCTTCCCAGGTGCCTTTGGACAATAGGTATGAGGCTCTGCAAGTGGAACTGAACAATGATGAGGATGATGGTCCATCTAGGTTGGGGGTGTCGCCAAGGTTAAATTGGCCTACACCCTGCATCAAAACCACTTCCATAAAGAAAAAAAGACGAGTTATTGTCATAGGAGACTCTCTCCTGAGAGGAACAGAAGGCCCAATATGCAGACCGGACCCACTTCTTAGGGAAGTCTTCTGCCTCCCTGGGTCTCAGGTTAAAGACGTGACAAGAAAACTTCCTACCCCTGGTACGGCCCTCAGATTATTATCCTTTATTGCTTTTTCAGGTAGGCAGTGACGAAGTTGCAATAAGAAGTCCAAGGGCAATCAAGAGAGACTTCAGGGCCTTGGGACGACTGGTTAAGGGATCAGGAGCACAAGTAGTGTTCTCCTCTATCCTTCCAGTTGCAGGGAATGATGAGGGAAGAAACAGGAAGAGCCAGCAGATCAATACCTGGCTCCGTGACTGGTGTCACCGGCAGAATTTTGGGTTTTTTGATCATGGGCTGGTCTACACGACACCAGGCCTGCTGGCGACAGATGGGGTACACTTTTCTCAAAGGGGGGAAAGGATCTTTGCGCAAGAGTTAGCAGGGCTCATTGAAAGAGCCTTAAACTAGATTTGAAGGGGGAAAGGGATAAAACCAGGCCTGCTAGAGATAAGCTTGGGGGCGGCACGCCAATGTTTGAGGGACAGTATGCTAGCGAGGTTCTTCCGTCTGCTCCACAATGTGCTGAGTACACTGGAGCACATTTGAAATGTCTCTATACTAATGCGTGCAGCACCTTAGCTATCTCAATGGGGGTAGGGGATGGAGATCCACGCAGCAGCAAAGACGCAAGGGTTGTTGATGTGTTAGAAACCACGGAAGCACCTGAGGACAGTCACATAGGAATTAGGGCTTCTCCCCCAAAAAAGGTGGCAGGATCAACAGCCCAACTGAAGTGCATCTAAACCAATGCACACCGCATGGGCAACAAACAGGAGGAGTTGGAAGCCATTGTGCAGCTGGAAAACTATGATATAGTTGCAATCACGGAAACACGGTGGGATGACTCGCACAACTGGAGTGCTGCAATGGATGGCTATAAGCTCTTCAGAAGGGATAGGCAAGGAAGGAGAGGCGGTGGGGTAGCCCTGCGTGTTAGGGAGTGTTTTGACTGTCTAGAGCTTGACAATGGTGATGAAAGGGTTGAGTGTTTATGGGTAAGAATCAGGGGGAAGGCCAACAAGGCAGATGTCATGGTGGGAGTCTGTTACGGACCACCCAACCAGGATGAAGAGGCAGATGAAATATTCTATAAGCAGCTGGGAGAAGTCTCACAATCGCTAGCCCTTGTTCTCATGGGGGACTGCAACTTACCAGATGTCTGCTGGAAATACAATACAGCGGAGAGGAATCAGTCTAGGAGGTTCCTGGAGTGTGTGGAAGATGATAACTTCCTGACACAGTTGGTGAGGGAGCCAACTAGGGAAGGGGCCCCACTGTTGTTTGCGAACAGAGAAGGACTTGTGGGTGATGTGATGGTTGGAGGCCATCTTGGGCATAGTGATCACGAAATGACAGAGTTTTTGATTCTTGGAGAAGTAAGGAGAGGGGTTAGCAGAACTGCTACCTTGGACTTCCAGAGGGCAGACTTTGGCCTGTTTAGGAGCCTGGTTGACAGAGTCCCTTGGGAGGCAGTCCTGAAGGGCAAAGGAGTCCAGGAAGGCTGGACATTCTTCAAGAAGGAAATCTTAAAGGCGCAGGAGGAGGCTGATCCCATGTGCCTAAAGATGAGCCGGTGGGGAAGAAGACAAGCCTGGCTGAACAGAGAACTTTGGCTGGAACTCAGGAAAAAAAGGAGAGTTTCTGACCTTTGGAAGAAGGGGCAGGCAACTCAGGAGGACTACAAGGATGTCGTGAGGATATGCAGGGAGAAAATTAGAAGGACCAAAGCTCAACTAGAACTTAATCTGGCTACTGTGGTAAAAGACAATAAAAAATGTTTCTATAAATGCATTAACAACAAAAGGAGGGCTAAGGAGACTCTCCATCCTTTATTAGATGTGGGGGGAAACAGAGTGACAAAGGCTGAGGAAAAGGCTGAGGTACTTAATGCCTTCTTTGCCTCAGTCTTTAATAGTAAGACCAATTGTTCTCAGGGTACCCAGCCCCCTGAGCTGGAAGACAGGGACAAGGAGCAGAATGAAGCCCCCATAGTCCAAGGGGAAAAGGTTAGTGACCTGCTACACCACTTCTTAGACACACACGAGTCTATGGGGCCAGATGGGATCTACCCAAGGGTACTGAGGGAGCTGGTGGAAGTGCTCACCAAGCCACTTTCAATCATTTACCAGCAGTCCTGGCTAACCGGGGAGGTCCCGGTTGTCTGGAGGTTAGTAAATGTGACGCCCATCTACAAGAAGGGCCGGAAGAAGGATCCGGGGAACTTCAGGCCTGTCAGCCTGACCTCGGTGCCAGGGAAGGTTATGGAGCAGATCGTCTTGAGTGCCATCACACGGCACATACAGGACAACCAGGCGATCAGGCCCAGTCAGGATGGGTTTATGAAAGGCAGGTCCTGCTTGACGAACCTGATCTCCTTCTATGACAAGGTGACCCGCTTAGTGGATGAGGGAAAGGCTGTGGATGTTGTTTACCTGGACTTCAGTAAAGCCTTTGACACTGTTTCCCAGAGCATTCTCCTGGAGAAACTGGCTGCTCATGGCTTGGACGGGTATACTGTTTGTTGGGTAAAAAAACTGGCTGGATGGCCAGGCCCAAAGAGTGGTGGTGAATGGAGTTAACTCCAGTTGGCAGCTGGTCACAAGTGGTGTTCCCCAGGGCTCAGTATTGGGGCCAGTTCTGTTTAATATCTTTATCAATGATCCGGATGAGGGGATTGAGTGCACCCTCAGTAAGTTTGCAGACAACACCAAGTTGGGCAGGAGTGTTGATCTGCTTGAGGGTAGGAAGGCTCTACAGAGGGATCTGGACAGGCTGGATCGATGGGCCGAGGCCAATCATATGAGATTCAACAAGGCTAAGTGCCGGGTCCTGCACTTGGGTCACAACAACCCCATGCAATGCTACAGGCTTGGGGAAGAGTGGCTGGAAAGCTGCCTGGCAGAAAAGGACCTGGGGGTGTTGGTCCACAGCTGACTGAATATGAGCCGGCAGTGTGCCCAGGTGGCCAAGAAGGCCAACAGCATCCTGGCTTCTATCAGAAATAGTGTGGCCAGCAGGACTAGGGAAGTGATCGTCCCCCTGTACTTGGCACTGGTGAGGCTGCACCTCAAATACTGTTTTGGGCCCCTCACTACAAGAAAGACATTGAGGTGCTGGAGTGCGTCCAAAGAAGGGCAACGAAGCTGGTGAAGGGTCTAGAGAACAAGTCTTATGAGGAGCAGCTGAGGGAACTGGGGTTGTTTAGTCTGGAGAAAAGGAGGCTGAGGGGAGACCTTATCACTCTCTACAACTACCTGAAAGGAGGTTGTAGCGAGGTGGGTGTCGGTCTCTTCTCCCAAGTAACAAGCGATAGGACGAGAGGAAACAGCCTCAAGTTGCACCAGGGGAGGTTTAGATTGGATATTAGGAAAAATGTCTTCACCGAAAGGGTTGTCAAGCATTGGAACAGGCTGCCCAGGGAAGAGGTTGAGTCACCATCCCTGGAGGTATTTAAAAGATGTGTAGACATGGCACTTAGGGACATGGTTTAGTGGTGGACTTGGCAGTGTTAGGTTTATGGTTGGACTCGATGATCTTAAGGGTCTTTTCCAACCTAAATGATTCTATGATTAGTGTTACTACCTTTTATTGCTTCTACCACCTTCACTCTTCTAATCATCTGGAAGATATCTATAGGCCACAGGGAAACATTGTTTTCTCAATGCAATTTTTTCTTTTAATTTATTAGAAGAATAGTGAGAACTCTGTATTCATAGAATCATAGAATGGTTTGGGTTGGAAGGGACCTTTAAAGATCATCTAGTTCCCACCCCCCCTGCAGGGGGCAGGGACATCTTCCACTAGATTAGGTTGCTCGGAGCCCCATTGAACCTGACCTTGAACACTTCCAGGGATGGGGCATCCACAACTTCTCTGGGCAACCTGTTCCAGTGTCTCACCACCCTCAGCGTAAAGAATTTCTTCCTTATATCTAATTTAAATCTACCCTCTTTCAGTTTAAAGCCATCACCCCTTGTCCTGTCACTACAGGCCCTGGTAAAAAGTCTCTCTCCATCTTTCCCCTTTATGTATTGAAAGGCCACAATAAGGTCCGGAGCCTGATATTCAGTAAAGATCTCACTTTGAGAAGTCAGTATTGTTCACATTCGATTTCATTTTAGTAGTCTAAAGAACCATCTTGCCTTTAATTTTAATAGATTAGTTTAATGTAAGACATTATAGTTATCAAAAATAAGACAAGATTAAAAGCTTTCTTATGTCTGAGATTTTGCTGCTTTTAGAAGTAAAAACAGAAAAGCACTATGAATTTAAGCGTTGTAATTAAGAACGTTACAAATCCAACTTATAAAAAAAATATGGCTCTTGAATGATTATGTACTATGCAAGTGTAACTGCAAGTGTAAAACAGTTAAGCAATGTTATCAGGTGCAATCACTTTCACAAGCAAGCCACCAGACAGAAAAAGTACTAACAAATTTTTCATGTTTGAACTTGGCAAGACAGCCACCAGTGTCTCTATAGATGTAGCTATACAGTTACTGCACAGGACCAAAGTAACAACATGCACAAAATGTACTAACAGTTGTATGTCTGATTTCCTGAAACAATAGAAGAATCCTAACTGTCTAAATATTTCACAGAAGTATAAGATTGTTGCTTTCAAGTTTTAATGATTCCTGGTCTAAAGTTGTATTTTTAAATGTCCTCATTCTTCTACACAGCAAAAGACTCCACAAAAATAGGTATTTATATAATTCTTTTTATTTTTCAGCTAGAAATACATTTTCATAGGGCATTTCAATAAATAATGGTGTTTACTCCTTAGACAAAACCTCCATTTCTTTGGCATCTGACCATATTCTGTTTTTCAAACTAAATACTACATAGGAAAAGTTTACTTTAGAGATCATTGTTCAATACATTAAATTTACAGAGGTGCAGTTAACTCTTTAAAATACACATCAGTTGGAAATATTCTTATAAGCCAGAAAACATTAACCAAACCAGTAAAACATAGTCTACTGGGCTCCTCTTCACTGCCTTCAGTTACAATTGTGGAGTAAGTGGCAGAATGAAAAGAACTCTTCGTTTTCCACAACACATGCACTGACTAGTGCTTGCTATTCATTCTGAAGGAGAAACAAAAAAACCCTGAATTGTACCAGAAACAACTGATCAAATAAGTTATGTGTCAAAACAACGAGATCTTAATTTTAACTTCTAAATAAGTAAACCAAAATGAAGTTGCACACTGCTTCAGTAATAGATTGCACCTAAAAATGTCTAAAAACTTTTTTAAAATTTTAAACATAAGTTACTAAATGTTTTAAATATATCTAAGAATACAGCTGTCAAAACTGCATTTGATGTCATATTTGGACAAAAAATTCTTAAGCAACAAATTAAGCCAGTGTATTCAATCTACTCTGTTGAATAATCCAGAATCAGCTCTTCAGGGCTGATATAGAAACACTTCATTTGCACTCCATCTAAAAATCTGCCTTCCGGATCTTAATAAAAGTGTTCAGTGCTTCAAATAAACTAAATTTCCAAAGCAATGCTAGAGTTATTTGACATCTTCCATTACTATACTATATAGAAATAACGAATTAAAATGAAAAACTTTATTGACATACTGATGCAGACATTCTAGTGTATTTACTGGAATCTGAAGTGAATCCTTGTTTACATGCCAAGACAACGTAAAAAATAAGTCATATTAACAAAAAACCCAAACCCTTCACTCTCAAAAAATATTTTTTAATATTCCAAATTCTTATTCCAAACTAGTTTTATAAAACAGAGGAGGCAAAACAATTACTTCCATGCAGAAACTAAAAAATAATTTAATCAGTTTAAAGTAGCAAATGAACAAAGGTTTATTTTATGAGTGAATTTCCTCCTCACCACCAGTGCAAACCCAGTTTCAAAATGTTTGAATGGAATGGTTTAAAATAACATGTGATCCAATTTCGCCAAGCTCGGATTCCTTCCCATGATGTAAAAAATCATACATACATTTTATTGTAGAATACAGTAAGAAACAAAAAGATAACTTGAGTACTTATCCAAGAGCAATTTCTAACATCAAGCCAAAATTAGCAACAACCAAGCAGACCATCAATTTTTCAGTATTAAATTACCATAAATACTAGATAACTGTACAAAAAAAGCCAAACTGAAATCCAAAAACCAAAAGCCTTTTCTTTGTTAAAAGGTGTCCAAAGAATTATCCACCAGCTGCAGTCAAATTTGCATTAGAAGCTGCTTGCTCTGGAAAGATTTTTTCCCTCCAAGTATTTGTAACACAATGCACTGTCAAAATTCTATTCAAATAAATTACTTTCTGATAACATTTAGCTGATACCACCTACAGTGTGGACACTCATGTACACAGTATGACAGTGGGTTTTTGCAGCAACAGAGAAATAACCAGAAACTGGTTCTAAATTCTAGATTATAGTTCATAGTTCATGTGTTATTTCTTGCAAACATATGGTCCCCTCTAAGGGTAAGGTGTTGGAGCTGGTATTGTAGCATGTCTGTGTCAGCAGGTTCCTCGATGCTCATTTTGTCTAAATTGAGGTAGTCCAGGGATTTAGAGTGAGCCCTTTTACCTTTTAAAAGGCAAAGAGGCAGGGGACCATGAAGTGCCTTGTAAGGTTCATATGGTAAAGCCTTAGTGCATTTATCCCCTGAGCTGGGCATCCGTCTCCTCCTCCTCCCGTTTACTGCTGGGATCTCATATGGCTGATAGTACCTACTTCTAGTTTTGTACAAACGGGAGGAACGTGCAAGTCCTGAATCAAACTGTTTAGAGTGCAAGTTAGGCCTGGATTCCCCTTTATTAACTTCATTTCCTGTATACTTTTGGGCTAATTTTAGCAGCTCCTCTCCAGTCGTGAAGCCAACCAGGTAGTTAGAATCCATACGAAGGATCTGATAGCCTGAAAATGTCCGTCGCATTGGTGAGCAGGGGGTACTGGAACATCGTGGTTTCTCTGCTTCTGTTTTGCCTGCAGAACTGACCTCTGTAAGAGGTACAGGGAGGGTAGATATGGTACTTCTGGACTCTCCATTTATGTCCATTTTAAGCAATGTGCTATTCTCCTAAAAATAAAAGAGAGATTGATCACAAATAGAGCCTATAGCCAATAAAGGAGCTGAGAGAGAAAATCAGACTTTTTAGTCTCAGAAAATCAGACTTTTTATCACCCAGAAACCATAACCAGTACTTCTCTGTTCAGTTTTGTCTTACACTCTACAGAGTGTCTCATAACAAAACTATCACTGACATCTGCCTTTTAAAATTATTTTGGCCCCCTTTTTAATAACAAATACTATAAATATACTCTTGATATTCTTAAATATGTTAAAAACATATTCTTGAGTAGTACTGTACAAAAAACTGAAGTATCTTTCCACTCTATTTTTTAAACCTTTTAGTCTATTTGATCCCTTATAACCCCTTTCCTTTGAGGCCATCTACATCCATTAGCACATCCACAGTAACTTCTCCTGTACTCAGCTGCATATTTTTTCCATTCACAATAATATCAGTAAACATACCTTTAAAAAAAAAAAAAAAAGGCATCTAACAGTTACTACCTCAGGCATAACCATGGACTAGACCTGACCTACTGGGTACTGCAATGTTTCCCTGTGGTGGGTTGACCTTGGCTGGATGCCAGGTGCCCACCAAGCCGCTCTATCACTCCCCTTCCTCAACAAGGACGGGGGAGAAAAATATGATGAAAAAGCTCGTGGGTCAAGGACAGGGAGATCACTCAGCAATTACTGTCACGGGCAAAACAGACTCGACTTGGGGAAATTAATTTAATTTATTACCAATCAAATCAGAGTAGGATAATGAGAAATAAAAACAAATCTAAAAACTCCTTCCCCCCACCCCTCCCTTCTTCTCAGGCTCAACTTCACTCCTGAATTATCTACCTCCTCCCCTGAGCGGCGCAGGGGGATGGGGAATGGAGGTTGCAGTCAGTTCATAACACGTTGTCTCTGCTGCTCCTTCCTCCTCACTCTCTTCCCCTGCTCCTGTGTGGGGTCCCACCCACGGGAGACAGTCCTTCATGACCTTCTCCAATGTGGGTCCTTCCCACGGGCTACAGTTCTTCACGAACTGCTCCAGCATGGGCCCTTTCCACGGGGTGCAGTCCTTCAGGAACAGACTGCTCCAGTGTGGGTCCCCCATGGGGCCACAGGTCCTGCCAGCAAACCTGCTCCTGCGTGGGCTCCTCTCCACAGGCCGCAGTTCCTGCCAGGAGCCTGTTCTGTCGTGGGCGCTCAACAAGCTGCAGATTCCTTTAGGGCACATCCACCTGTTCCGGTGTGGGGTCCTCCATGGGCTGCAGGGTGGATATCTGTTCCACCATGGACCTCCATGGGCTGCAGGGGGACAACCTGCTTCACCATGGTCTTCACCACAGGCTGCAGGGGAATCTCTGCTCTGGTGCCTGGAGCACCTCCTCCCCCTCCTGCTTCACTGACCTTGGTGTCTGCCGGACTGTTTCACATTTTTCTCACTCCTCTCTCAGCTGCTGCGCAGCTTTTTTTACCCTTTCTTCAATATGTTATCATGGAGGCAGCACCAGCGTCACTGATTGGCTCAGCTTTGGGCAGCGGCTGCTCTGTCTTGGAGCTGGCTGGAACTGGCTCTGTCCAACATGGGGGCAGCTTCTGGTGT
The DNA here is from genome assembly GCF_018139145.2 of Gymnogyps californianus. Lineage (NCBI taxonomy): Eukaryota > Metazoa > Chordata > Aves > Accipitriformes > Cathartidae > Gymnogyps > Gymnogyps californianus. The sequence goes on along the minus strand of NW_026114213.1, from coordinate 263,978 downwards.
CTTCTCACAGAAGCCACCCCTGCAGCCCCTCCCGCTACCAAAACACTGTGAGATTTTTGGTTAATGTATTTATAACAAAGTAATCAGTATACTAGTGTTCGATAAATATACCATAAGATTCTTTGATGTATCTTAAGAATAACCAATATTCAGATTTCTATGGGGGGTTTTTTGTTTTTTATTATTTTTGGAAACAGACTACTTTTCCCTGACTTTTCTCCCCTCACAGCTATTCCAAAATCTTCAGTTCAGTGCCTTTACAGATACAACTTTCCACCACTAGCCATTACCATCTTTAACATGGAAAGATAAGGTTGATATCACAGCAATTATATGCAAGTGGATCCCAGAACACTTTGAATTCTGCTTTGAATGTCATCTACACTATCTCTGTGTAGCTATTTCACAAAATGCAAAGGTCACATCTGTTTCCAATCCACCTTTCCTTCATTGTCAGCCTCACCTTTGCTCTAAACAGTAGCTAGTGACTCTCTAGCAAATAGATTTCAGAAAAAAAAATCTACATAGCTTTGTAATATTTAAAGGCAACGAGACTCAAAGAAGAAAGAAAAGTTAGTATGTAAGTGTCCAGCAGAAAAAAAGTTCATTATAGGAAACTGTAAGACACATAAATGGTTTAGTAACATTTCACAAATGAGACTGCCTTTACAGCGTGCTATTACCAGTTTGCAAACTTTTAAAGCTGCTAGTTGCTCCCATCCTGAGGCTTGAGAGGTCACAGACAGAGAAGCAAAAATGCAACAAGCAAGGGAAGGAAAGTACCACCTCCTTTTCAGTACTTTATTCAATCATTTGGAATTAGACACCCCTATATAAAATAGGATTAAAACAAACAAACAAAAAACCCCCATCAAGGTTAACCATCATTCAATTGTCTTAAAATAAGAGGGGAAGCTTTGTGCAAATCTCACTTGCAAAAAAAAAATAAATCTATCTGTCCTGGTTTCGGCTAGGACAGAGTTAATTTTCTTCCTAGTAGCTGGTATAGTGCTGTGTTTTGGATTTAGTAGGAAAAGAATGTTGATGATAATACACTGATGTTTTTAGTTGTTGCTAAGTAGTGTTTATACTAAGTCAAGGATTTTTCAGCTTCTCATGCCCAGCCAGCAAGAAGGCTGGAGGGGCACAAGAAGCTGGGAGGGGACACAGCCAGGACAGCTGACCCAAACTGGCCAAAGGGCTATTCCATACCATACGACATCATGCCCAATATATAAACGGGGAGGAGTTGGCTGGGAGGGGCAGATCGCGGCTCGGGAACTAACTGGGCATCGGTCAATGAGTGGTGAGCGATTGCATTGTGCACCACTTGCTTTGTATAGTCTAATTCTTTTAGTATTACTATTGTCATATTATTATTATCATTATCATTATTTTTCCTTCCTTTCTGTCCTATTAAACTGTCTTTATCTCAACCCACGAGGTTTTATTTTTTCCGATTCTCTCCCCCATCCCACTGGGTGGGGGGGCAGTGAGTGAGCGGCTGCGTGGTGCTTAGTTGCCGGCTGGGGTTAAACCACGACACTATCCTAATGCAAAATTTAAGCCTACTTTGTTTCTGTTCAGGGATTGTGAAGGAGCGGCTTAAGTAACGCTCCCGCCTCTACTACTGTCCTGGTTTCGGCTGGGATAGAGTTAATTTTCTTCTTAGTAGCTACAGGACAACTACCCTGCTTAGTCTCAAATCAACCTGCTGCTTCACTCCCATTCTAATTAAATAGGAGTAAACAAAATTCTCATAGTTTTGCTAAACAGGATTTTATTTGCCAGTCATTGACAAAAAACTTCTATTATGGAGACATTATTACTAAAGTTTATTTAGTCTTAAATGTCCTTTTCCAGTTCTACTTATAATTGTGGTCTACTTAGGATTCTTCATTACGAGTTTTGTATAGTATTGCTTTTACATGTAAGTAGATACACTTCATCCAGCACATTTTAAAACATTTTGTATGAAAAAATACAGATAACGCAGAAAAGAGGAAACAAAAAATGAAAATACTATATTAAACATAACACCATCATATTTCACTGAAGAAAAAACTACATAAAAACCTCAATAATGTTGCTTGTTATATTTAATTGGCTTTCTGAAATATTATGGAGCCAATTCAAACTTTAAAATAGCAGAAACAAATGTTATTTCCTACTTTAGCACCGTATCTAGACAATGAGACAATAAATACAGTGAGATTTCAGCACACAGAGTTAAAGATACTCATGACAATTCCTTATGTAGAAATTATAGTTCCTGCACCATCAAGAATCAAGGTTACTGGAAACGTAGCACAGAAAAAAATTTGCATTAAAACTTTTGGCTACCATGGACTTTTAGCCAAGAAACAAATATTTAACTGTTCCTGCTCTTTTAATTCCTAGCTTTTATCCTCCAGTTCAGAAATATTTCCAGTAATCTTCTAGAAGGATTCAAATTTTTTTCTTAAAAAGCAGAAACACCACTAGAAGTATAAATAAAATAGAGTTTTACAGTAAGGTTAGAAATTACTCTCATTACCTAGACACATATGGGATTAAAAAACAGCAAACCTCCCCTCTTCCCCCCAAAATAACACTTGCTAAAGCAATGCGTGCTCTAAGGACAGGGAAGGACGAAGGGATGCCCCCATGCAAAGCTAAAAAAGCCTTAAGAGCTGGAAAGCAAACCAAAGGCTTTTCTCAAAATACAGCTTATAAAATTAATTTACTTTAGTTCAAAACATGGGTGTGTGTATTGGGTTTGCGTGGCAAGGTTTTGGTAGCGGGGGGGCTACAGGGGTGGCTTTTGTGAGATGTCAGAAGCTTCCCCCATGTCTGATAGAACCAATGCCAGCCAGCTCCAAGACAGAGCGGCTGCTGGCCAAAGCTGAGCCAACCAGTGACAGTGGTAGCGCTTCTGTGATAACATATTTAAGAAGGGGAAAAAACCTGCTGCGCAACAGCAGCCGGAAGAGAGGAGTGAGAATATGTGAGAGAAACAACTCTGCAGACACCAAGGTCAATGAAGAAGGAGGGGGAGGAGGTGCTCCCCTGCAGCCTGTGGAGAAGACCATCGTGAAGCAGGCTGTCCCCCTGAAGTCCATGGAGGACACAGTGGAGCAGATATCCACTCTGCAGCCCGTGGAGGACCCCACACTGGAGCAGGTGGATGCACCCAAAGGAGGCTGTGACCCCGTGGAGAGCCCACGCTGGAGCAGGCTCCTGGCAGGACCTGTGACCCCGTGGAGAGAAGCCCACGTTGGAGCAGCTTTGCTGACAGGACTTGTGACCCCATGGGGGACCCACACTGGAGCAGTCTGTTCCTGAAGGACTGCACCCCGTGGAAGGGACCCATGCTGGAGCAGTTCATGAAGAACTGCAGCCTGTGGGAAGGACCCATGTTGGAGACGTTTGTGGAGGACTGTCTCCCGTGGGAGGGACCCCATGCTGGAGCAGGGGAAGAGAGTGAGGAGGAAGGAGCAGCAAAGACAACATGTGATGAACTGACTGCAACCTCCATTCCCCATCCCCCTGTGCCACTGGGAGGGGAGGAGGTAGAGAAAATTGGGAGTGAAGTTGAGCCTGGGAAGAAGGGAGGGGTGGGGGGAAGGTGTTTTTAAGATTTGTTTTTATTTCTCATTATCCTACTCTGATTTGATTGGTAATAAATTAAATTAATTTCCCCGAGTCGAGTCTGTTTTGCCTGTGACGGTAATTGCTGAGTGATCTCCCTGTCCTTATCTTGACCCACGAGCCTTTCATCGTATTTTTCTCCCCCTGTCTAGCTGAGGAGGGGGAGTGATAGAGCAGCTTGGTGGGCACCTGGCATCCAGCCAAGGTCAACCCACCACAGTGTGTACCCTGCTAACAAAAGTCAGTCAACTTTTGAAAATAATTACAAGCAGGAGGGAAGGGGGCAAAAGGTCTTTGTGGAACAATGACCCCCTCACCCGTCAAGAACAGTACAAAGGAAAATCAGGATAAAAGTCTTCAAGTCAGTAACTAATACTTCCATTTTAAAAGATTATTTCTTCAGATCAGAGTTGCCCTTTCTTCTTGCTTCTCAAGGAGAATGAGAGTGATGCCAATTCAACACAATTTATAATTAAGTCTTTACTATAGAACCAAAACAAGGAGAAGATGAACAAGATGGCATATGCTTTTCTTTGCTGCTTCTTCACACATTTAAAAACAGGAAATAATTGAAAATAAAAGTTAACAAGAAAAGGATTCACTTGACCAACAAACATTAAAAGTGCTTCCAGAATACAATTCACTTGATTAAGATTTTACAAGATTTTCATTATTTTCTTTCAATTATAAAGCAGGCTTTCCATATAAATTAAATTATAAATTAATCTGACCCAATCCAGCTAAATATCAAAAAAGTTGGCTAAACCACAGAGAAAAGGAATAATGAATACAAAGACTAGGTTAATTATAAATAATTTTATTATCTTAAAGAATACATTAATATGCTTGGGATAGAACTCTGAGGGCAAAACCACCAAAAATAAAAAAACCCACACCTTGCACATAGAAAAGCTTTCTGATTTTTGAATATTTTACAAAGGTGGCAGATACCACTCAAGGATTAGTATGTTATGAATGAAAAACAGAAGTGCATTACACATCAATGTCACATTATGCTAGATGAACTAATTTGAGAAGCCTTTATTTTTATGATGAGCATTAGATTTCTGTATATCCAACTACTGATTTATTATTATTATTATTATTTACAGATTTTTCTGCTTTTATCCATCAGATAGCAATCCTGCAGGTAGCACCGTTTGTTAAGAACCACAAAGATCTCTCACTGATAAAATACTCTAATTGCAACAAGCTGATGGCTGAATGGAAAGATAGCAATAGAGTCAGCGCACACCAACTCTGCACAATGGTGAAAAACATTGGCTAGAGATAGCAAATCAAGCAGGACCAGTATTGACATTTCCCCTTCTCTGTTCTTCTATTACTTCTAAATATATACAACTCACTTAAAACATATGATATTTCTCTGTAAGACATTAGGAAAGAACACAGGAAATAAAGTCACCCACCCAACACATGTAATTATAAGAGAACTGCAAGAAGTGAAGCCAACGCATTTTTTATTTTTTTTTTTTTATTACATAATAGATATCCAAGATAAGAAGTGAGAGATACGCTGCCCCCAGCTTCCGGCACAAATCCTGCCTCCCCGCAGGGAGAAAAATTTACCATTTGCCCCAGAAGTCACTCCCCTCTTCTGGTCATGTCATCTGTTGTGATTGGCTGGCAGGACCAGCCACCCCTACCAGTTTATCCAGAAGCATGACAGAAAAGGAAGCCCCCACTTTTGACAGCATCATTCCCCATGTGTTTTCACACTGCTTTGTGATTGGCTGATGGCCATTTTTGACACTGTCATATCCACATATTCTCAGATCTCCCTCTGATTGGCTGCCTGCTTCCTTTGCACCAGGAAGGGCTCAGATATAAAAATATACACATTTATATACAATATATGGAATATAAACATATATAGAAATATATATAAAAAGGAGTGTACAAAGATGTATCAAATATATAATTTATTTATACATAGATACACTATTTTCTATATATACTTATACATGTATCTATATATGTGTGTATATATATACAACTATAAAGATATAGAAATTAAATATATATAAATGAGTAAAAGCATAGGTATAAAATAGCTAAAACATTCTTTAATAAGAGCTAATGGCATAAATAATTAAAGTTTAAATCACAGAATCACAGAATGGTTGAGGTTGGAAGGGACCTCTGTAGGTCATCTGGTCCAACCCCCCTGCTCAAGCAGGGCCACCTAGAGCTGGTTGCCCAGGACCATGTCCAGATGGCTTTTGAATATCTCCAAGGATGGAGACTCCACAACCTCCCTGGGCAACCTGCACCAGTGCTCAGTCACCCTCACACGAAAAAAGTGTCAATCAGTGATGCTGGTGCTGCCTCCATGATAACACACTGAAGAAAGGGTAAAAAATGCTGCACAGCAGCTGTGAGAGGAGTGAGAAAAATGTGAAACAGTCCAGCAGATGCCAAGGTCAGTGAAGAAGGAGGTGGAGGAGGTGCTCCAGGCACCGGAGCAGATTCCCCTGCAGCCTGTGGTGAAGACCATGGAGAGGCAGGCTGTCCCCCTGCAGCCCATGGGGGTCTACAGTGGAGCAGGTATCCACACTGCAGCCTATGGAGACCATGCTGGAGCAGATGGATATGCCCTGAAGGAGGCTGCAGCCCAGGGAGAGCCCAAGCAGAAGCAGGCTCCTGGCAGGAACTGTGGCCCGTGGGGGACCCACACTGGAGCATTCTGTTCCTGAAGGACTGAACCTTGTGGAAAAGACCCACACTGGAGCAATTTGTGAAGAACTGCAGCCCAGGGGAAGGATCTACTTTGGAGAAGTTCATGAAGGACTGTATCCTGTGGGAGGGACCCCATGCTGGATCAGGGGAACAGCGTGAAGAGGAAGGAGCGGCAGAGTACAAGAGTCGGGAGTGAAGTTGAGCCCAGGAAAAAGGGAGGGGTGGAGGGAAGGTGGTGTTTTTAGATTTAGTCTTATTTCTCATTATCCTGCTCTGTGATTAACTGGCAATAAATTAAATTAATTTTTCCCAAGTCGAGTCTGTTTTGCCCATGACAGTAATTGGTGAGAGATCTCCCTGTCTTTATCTCGACCCATGAGCTTTTTCATCTTATTTTCTCACTCTGTCTTGCTGAGGAGAGGGAGTGAGAGAGCAGCTTGGTGGACACCTGGCAGCCAGCCAAGGTTAACCCACCACAGGCACCAAAAGGCGGGGGGGTGGGGCACGGACAAGTTGGAACGTGCCTGAGGGCTATGAACCCCTCCTAGGAGTCACACCAAGGGGCCCCCTGGGAAAACCCTGTCACATGCAGAGAAGATACCAATCCTGTGAGCTGGACTGAGAAGTTCCTGCATCTGGGCCCAGCCCAACAGGATGACCATACAGTGTTACTGGGGCAAAATTTGGGCTTTGCGTGGTCCTGCAAGGCACAGGCAATGCTGGCTGCAAAAATGGAAAACCAGAACAAAATGCTAACTTCAGAAGAACATGTGTGTGAGGAAAATAAGAAAAAGACCCTAAGGCATTCCTGAAAAAGGCCATGCAAACCAGAAGAACTGGCCAACGGGCCTGTGAATCGCAAACTGGATTTTGACTTGTCACACAGAGACCTTTGCCCATGGTTGTGAGGGATCTTACAGCTACTACCTGTAAGACCATTATGGGGTGCAGGCTGGTGCTATACGTTGTTAGGAAAAACTCATTCTCTAAGTATTATAACAATTAGTCTTTATAGTATGAAATTGTATTAACTTTCTTAAGATATATATATAGTTTACATTGTATACTGAATAGCCATGCTTAAGCAAGCAAACTAAAGGACCCCAGCTCATCACAAGGAGGTGAAGGACAACCCTGCCCTGGAGATAAGAACTTGGAATCTTAAAGCTGTCCACGACGGATAAAAGATACCCCTGGACAACCAAGATAATGCCAGCATCCTAGCCCCTCTAACACCTCTGTGAAACTCTCCCATTGTCTGGCGTCATAGATAAGTAACTGTAGCAAGACCGACTCCAGGAAAGTCTAGATCAATAGAGAAGCATGTGGATGATGACATCATAGAAATATAGTTGCTTTGCGAAATTTTACTATGATTAGTAAACAGTAGTGTGTGTGTGTGTTAAGTAGCGATTAGTCAATTCATGTTGTACCTGAACGCTTGAAAGATATAAGAACCATGTATAAAACCACATTTGGGGTGCCCACATTTGGATGGGACACCTCATGCGCATGAATAAAAGAATTACTCTTGTAATTCTATACTTTGCATCCTAGTCTCTCTCCTCGGTCGGGAAAAAAGAGTTGGGGGATTTTTAAGCCAAATGACAGTCATAGATATCCCAAGACCTGTTTCCTCCTTTTACATGATGAACATTATTATGGTGTTAAGGATGTCAGGAACGTATTTAGGGCAAGAAACTTTTGTGAGCTTTGTCATACATTGTATAACCATGGCCACAGCTGTAAATATTATTGCCGGCTCTGCTTGTCTTACAACTATGCAGTTAACAAGGACAAGGATAAGGTGCCCCAGCTGCAGGCTGTTGTGCAGGTCTGGGAAATGTTTACAGAGGCACAAGGCCCTGGCTATTAAAAAACAAATTCATTGTTTGGCTATGATTTTCTGTTAAAAGTGTAAGGCCTATGTAGAAAAATAGCATGGATGTAAAGGCTGGAAGTGTGGAATGTGCTATGAAGAGATCTGTAATGTAAACCAGCACCAGTGTTTCATCCCCATGATCAAAACTCCAGAAGCAGGGCAGGGCTATATTATCTATGACATGGAATGTATGCAGGAAACCAGAACACATGTCCCAAACTACATTTTTGCCATGGAATTACACCGGATGCACCTTGGGATGAAGAAGAAGGGGCAGAAAGGAAAAAAGGAGAATGAGAGTTTAAAGGGGACACATACCTGACTTGCAAGAAGAACTGAGTTACTATTGCCAACAAGATGTAAAAAGTCTGAGGGAGGCCTGCAGATCATACAGGAATGAGATTATGGTGAATACCCATTACATATTCTATGAGAAAGAGGACAATGAAAAGGTGAAGGTTTATCACTGTATAGATCCATTTCAGTATATGACATTAGCCTCTACTTGCATGTCCACATACCGGTTTGTTCCTTAAACGTAACACGGTTGCACTCCTCCCTCCAGATGGCTAGCATTGGAGGAAAAAGAGATATTCATCCCCCTCTATACAATGGCTTAAGTATGCAACTAAAAAGGAAAATATTCAAATCTGTCATGCATTACAAGGTGGTGAATATCAAGTAGGATCCTACTTATTAGGTGGCTATGCAGTCATTGATGGGGTGCCAACAGCTTTTGAATTTAATGGGTACTTTTTCCGTGGCTCTATCAAATGCTACCATGAAAATGACTGGAATCCTCTGGTGGGGGCCACCTTCAGATATTTGTATTGCACAGCACAACAAAAAATGGACTACCTAAAGAGAGCAGATTTTAACATCAGATCTATATGGGAGCAGGAGTGGGACGCTATGACAAAATCAGATGGGGAGCTTGCAGAGTTCTTGTGAAAACTGTGTGAAAGGCAAGATGCTAACTGCAATATGACTTGCTTAGAAGAATGAACACTACCTGAGACTATGAGCTTTTACCTCAGGGTCGATGTGACCTGAAGACCATACCTAAGCCAGCTCTTACCGACTGAGAACACCCCATACAGACAATAAAACAATAGAAGATTTACCTTTCAAAAAAACCAGGCGTATAACCACGGCCAGAACAGCAATTGACCAGAATCCAGGATAAACCCCCCCACACCTGCATGGGACATCGGTTTAGAACAATGAAGATGAACACACCACTGACCATACGTCTGCACCATCTGCACAGGACAAGCACGTATTGATACTGCACGGGACAAGTACATACCAATTACGCAAGCAATAGTAACTGATTAGCCCACCCTTAACATGAGTAATTTGATTGGTCTACACAACTGTATTGTAACATATTTAAACCCTGCTTTCCTCTGTATCGGGGTCCTCCATGCATTAGGCTGGGGCACCACTATGCGCATAGCTAAAATAAGAGAATAAATTCCCTTGGTAATTTTATGCTAAGCGTCCTTGTCTCCCTCCTCGGCTGGCGAAGAACTGACTTTTATAACTGCCCACACTGTGCAGAGATGTGCTTTTCGGTGGCAGGACAAATGCCATTTGTCTGTATTACGAAGAAGCCCCCGATGAAAAGATACGTTACGATGATTTCACTAGTCTCTATCCCTTCATCAGCAAAATAAAACAATACTCTCTGGGGTACCCCAAAGTTATTTTTGAGAATTTTGACAACTTGACAGCCTACTTCGGGTTGGTCAAAGTAAAGGTGTGCCCTCCTTGTAGGCTCTTTTTCCCTGTGCTTCCCATGAGAATAAATGGGAAGCTATTTGTTTCCCCTGTGCCACACTTGTGCTGAAACCTGCCAGGCCCTCTGCACCCACAGTGATGAAGAAAGAGACCTTGTGGGTACCTGGTGTTCCCCAGAACTGAACAAGGCTCTGGAGAAGGGCTACAGGGTTTCTGAAATCTATGAGGTTTGGCATTTTGAAAAGAGAGGCAGCAGCCTTTTCTCAGATTATATAAAACTCCACCTCCGCCAGAAGCAGGCAAAAACACCAGGAGGCCTGCATGGATGAACAAGGAGCTCCTGCACAAACTCAAACACAAAAAGGAAGCCTACAGAGGGTGGAAGCAAGGACAGGTAGCCTGGGAGGAATACAGAGAAATTGTCCGAGCAGCCAGGGATCAGGTTAGGAAAGCCAAAGCCCTGATAGAATTAAATCTGGCCAGGGACGTCAGGGGCAACAAGAAAAGCTTCTATAGGTACGTCGGTGATAAAAGGAAGACTAGGGAAAATGTGGGCCCTCTCCGGAAGGAAACGGGAGACCTGGTTACCCGGGACATGGAGAAGGCTGAGGTACTCAACGACTTTTTTGCCTCACTCTTCACCAGCAAGTGCTCCAGCCACACCACCCAAGTCGCAGAAGGGCCAAGGCAAGGCAAAGGCAGGGACTGGGAGAATGAAGAACTGCCCACAGTAGGAGAAGATCAGGTTCGAGACCATCTAAGGAACCTGAAGGTGCACAAGTCCATGGGACCTGATGAGATGCATCCACGGGTCCTGAGGGAACTGGCAGATGAAGTGGCTAAGCCACTATCCATCATGTTTGAGAAGTCATGGCAGTCCGGTGAAGTTCCCACTGACTGGAAAAGGGGAAACATAACCCCCATTTTTAAAAAAGGGAAAAAAGGAAGACCCGGGGAACTACAGGCCAGTCAGTCTCACCTCTGTGCCCGGCAAGATCATGGAGCAGATCCTCCTGGAAACTATGCTAAGGCACATGGAAAATAAGGAGGTGATTGGTGACAGCCAACATGGCTTCACTAAGGGCAAATCATGCCTGACAAATTTGGTGGCCTTCTACGACGGAGTGACAGCATTGGTGGATAAGGGAAGAGCAACTGACGTCATCTACCTGGACTTGTGCAAAGCATTTGACGCTGTCCCGCACGACATCCTTGTCTCTAAATTGGAGAGACATGGATTTGACGGGTGGACCACTCAGTGGATAAGGAATTGGCTGGACGGTTGCACTCAAAGACTTGCGGTCAACGGCTCGATGTCTAAGTGGAGACCAGTGACGAGTGGCGTTCCTCAGGGGTCGGTATTGGGACCGGCGCTGTTTAACATCTTTGTCGGGGACATGGACAGTGGGATTGAGTGCACCCTCAGCATGAACCTCATGAAGTTTGACAAGGCCAAGTGCAAGGTCCTGCACATGGGTCGGGGCAATCCCAAGCACAAATACAGGCTGGGCAGAGAATGGATTGAGAGCAGCCCTGTGAAGAAGGACTTGGGGGTGTTGGTTGACAAGAAGCTCAACATGACCCGGCAATGTGCACTTGCAGCCCAGAAAGCCAACCGTATCCTGGGCTGCATCAAAAGAAGCATGGCCAGCAGGTTGAGGGAGGTGATTCTCCCCCTCTCCTCCACTCTCGTGAGACCCCACCTGGAGTACTGCTTCCAGCTCTGGGGCCCCCAACATAAGAAGGACATGGACCTGTTGGAGCGAGTCCAGAGGAGGGCCACGAAGATGATCAGAGGAGCACCTCTCTCATGAAGACAGGCTGAGAGAGTTGGGGTTGTTCAGCCTGGAGAAGAGAAGGCTCTGGGGAGACCTTATAGCAGCCTTCCAGTACCTGAAGTGGGCTGGAGAGGGACTTTTTACAAGGGCATGTAGTGACAGGACAAGGGGTAATGGCTTTAAAGTGAAAGAGGGTAGATTTAGATTAGATGTAAGGAAGAAATTCTTTACTGTGAGGGTGGTGAGACACTGGAACAGGTTGCCCAGAGAAGTTAAGGATGCCCCATCCCTGGAAGTGTTCAAGGTCAGGTTCAATGGGGCTTTGAGCAACCTGGTCTAGTGGAAGGTGTCCCTGCCCATGGCAGGGGGGGTGGGAACTAGATGATCTTTAAAGGTCCCTTCCAACCCAAACCATTCTATGATTCTATGAATACAGAGTTCTCACTATTCTTCTAATAAATTAAAAGAAAAAATTGCATTGAGAAAACAATGTTTCCCTGTGGCCTATAGATATCTTCCAGATGATTAGAAGAGTGAAGGTGGTAGAAGCAATAAAAGGTAGTAACACTAATCATAGAATCATTTAGGTTGGAAAAGACCCTTAAGATCATCGAGTCCAACCATAAACCTAACACTGCCAAGTCCACCACTAAACCATGTCCCTAAGCACCACATCTACACGTCTTTTAAATACCTCCAGGGATGGTGACTCAACCTCTTCCCTGGGCAGCCTGTTCCAATGCTTGACAACCCTTTCGGTGAAGACATTTTTCCTAATATCCAATCTAAACTTCCCCTAGTGCAACTTAAGGCTGTTTCCTCTTGTCCTATCACTTGTTACCTGGGAAAAGAGACCGACATCCACCTCGCTACAACCTCTTGTACTGACATACAGGTGAGAACATTACTGAGTTTGTGTCATCAGGCCCCAAATCCTACAGCTATGTGCAGTTTGAAGGAAAGTGTTGTTTAAAGGTTAAAAGCATCATGCTAAATGCAGCAAACAGAGAAAAGATCAATTTTGAGGCCCTGAGGGATCTCATGTTGGATTACAGCACAAATCCAGACAGTGACAACCCTAAAAAGATCATGATAGAGTAGCATTCTATTGTCAGGAACAAACAGAAGTGGACAACAGAAACCATGCACCCCTGGAACATGCAGAAGGTCTACTGACCACCTGAGTACTGACTAAAAATTTTAAAAGCCTCCTCTATAATTTTTGATCATGGACATGCACTGGAAGCACCCCTTTTCTGCTATTCTAGCAGGGCCTAGCAACTGTGCAAAAAGTTATTTTATAAAAAGTATTTTGGAGAATGTCAACTGCTTGCTTTCTGTTATGCCTGAGAATATTGTGTGGTGTTGCAGATGTTGGCAACCGTTGTATCAGGAACCACTCTATAAATATCATTTTATCTAATTTGTGGAGGACTTACCTGAAAGCCTTACTGATAGCCATTTATTTCTCTCTAATGAAGTAAGTATGGTTGTGATATATGATTTGATGAACTGCTTGTGTGAGCAACGAAATTGAGAAAGCTTTTACTAACTATGTGCGTCACAGGAATCTTAGCATCCTGTACAGCATTCAGAATTTTTTTGCCAGGGTAAAAAGAGCCCCACCATCACACTCAACACAAAATATATGGTGTTATTTAAGAACCCCCAAGATAATCTCTAGGTTGTGTCCCTAGCCAGGCAGATCTATCCTGGCAAGGCCTCATTCTTTTTAGAAGCATTTGAAGATGCTATGAAGGCACCTGTGGTGGGTTGATCCCAGCTGGAGGGTAAGCCCCCACCCAGTCACTCGCTCACTCCCCACCACAGCAGGATGGGGGAGAGAATCAGAACAGAAAAAGCGACAAAAAAAAATTTGTGGGTTGAGATAAAGATGGTTTAATAAGTGAAGGGGGAAAAAACCAAAAAAAACCCCTCGTGATGCAAAAACAATTACTCGCCACCAGCAGACTGATGCCCAGACAGTCCCTGAGCAATGGCTACTTTGGAAAAACTCCCTCCCCCCACTTTTAATGCTGTGAATGACATTATATGGTATGGAATATCTCTTTGGTCAATTTGGGTCAGCTGTCCCTGCTGTGTCCCCTCCCAGCCTCTTGTCCACCCCTAGCCTACTTGCTGCAGGGGCAGAGTGAGAAACAGAGAAAGCCTTGACTCTGTGTAAGCACTGTTCATCAATAGCTAAAACATTGGTGTGTTATCAACACTGTTTTGGTCACCAGTCTGAAACACAGCACCATAGGGGCTGCTATGAAGAAAATTAACTCCATTCAAGCTAAACCCAGTATAGTACCATATGGGTACTTGGTTGTCAATTAAAATGCTTCAATCCCTGAGGCTTTTAGGCTATGAATTGGTCTTTTCCCACCAGAGTGCTGGCCATTTACATTATAGGAAAAAAAAAAAAAAAAAAAAGACCGGTGTCGTGGTTTAACCCCAGCCAGCAACTAAGCACCACACAGCCACTCGCTCACTCCCCCCCAGTGGGATAGGGGAGAGAATCGGAAGAGTAAAAGTGAGAAAACTCTTGGGTTGAAATAAAGACAGTTTAATAGGGAAAGCAAAAGCCACGCACGCATGCAAAGCAAAACAAGGAATTCATTCACTACTTCCCATTGGCAGGCAGGTGTTCAGCCATCTCCAGGAAAGCAGGGCTCCAGCATGCGTAACGGTTACTTGGGAAGACAAATGCCATAACTCCGAACGTCCCCCCCTTCCTTCTTTTTCCCCCAGCTTTATATTGCTGAGCATGACATCATATGGTATGGAATATCCCTTTGGTCAGTTGGGGTCAGCTGTCCTGGCTGTGTCCCCTCCCAACTTCTTGTGCACCCCCAGCCTAGTCACTGGCAGGGCAGTATGAGGAGCAGAAAAGGCCTTGACTCTGTGTAAGCACTGCTCAGCAATAACGAAAACATCTCTGTGTTATCAACACTGTTTTCAGCACAAATCCAAAACATAGCCCCATACTAGCTACTATGAAGAAAATTAACTCTATCCCAGCCAAAACCAGCAGAACCGATTTCAGCACTGACTGACACCCTGTGTCTCAGGAGCATGATGTCCCACTGTCTGAAGAGTAACCTGTCCCTCCTGGAAGTGCTGATCCAGTCCTCCCCCAGAAGAAGAAAGCAATACTCTGCTCTGCTTCTGATGACCTGATAAAGGTTATTTCTGAAATTGTGCTGAATACCTTGAAGGGGAACATTCCATTAACACCCCACCAGATATGCGTTCTGAAAAAGGGGCACAAATTCATTAAAAGCCTGAGTAGTAAAAGTGTGTCCTTCAAAAGAAAGAAGTTACTGCTTAAGGAAGCTGGTGGCTTTATCAGTCCTCTTCTAAGTTTTGCTCTTC
The DNA here is from genome assembly GCF_018139145.2 of Gymnogyps californianus. Taxonomy (NCBI): domain Eukaryota; kingdom Metazoa; phylum Chordata; class Aves; order Accipitriformes; family Cathartidae; genus Gymnogyps; species Gymnogyps californianus. Next base: position 248,867 of record NW_026114213.1, on the reverse strand, counting down.
TGCTCATCAGGGGACTTTTGGTAAAGCAGTGATGGAATATGCAGGAAAAAAAAAAAAAACAACAAATGTATCTGGTGCCTGCAAACTGTTTGGAGCAGCTAAGGATGCCACTGTTACCCAGGGAAGACATGAGGGCTGATGCAGTCCACTCTTTGGATGCTGAAATGAGGGACATTCTCCAAAAACCATTCTTGATGGCCTATGAGAAAGCTAAAGTGTATACAGCCACTCTTCAAGAGTACTTGGCACACATGAAGGAGACTGATCAGGAAAGGGGGGAAAACCCCTCTTTTTCCAGAGCAAAACAAGGCAGAAGCAGAAAAGCCCTTCGGGACTCCTGAGAACCTTGACCGTGTTGTCCAGGAAGCGTTCGATAATGTGCATCCACGATATAGGAAGAATGCACAAGTGCTCTGATGTGAGCAGCCAGAAAGGCAGCCTGGTTAGAAGGGGAAAACTGCTGAACAAAGGAAAACGCCTGCCAGCCTGGGAGCTGTGAGGCTGGGAACCCGGCCTTGGAACCAGAAACATCCTTGCAAAGTGCAGCTGGCCTCTTTGAAGTATAGCTGGGGTACCTAGAAACCAGAGACATCCTGAGATACCATCAAGAAGCACAAAAACAAGAAACTGTAACAGCAACTTATCATCTGAGAAGGTGGAAACAGTAATAAACTGGTCCAGAACAACAGAAAACATCATCTTTAATAATACTGATAGACCTTGGGCTGCCCAGTCCCCTGAGTCGGAGGACCACGAGTGTGGGAACAGTGACTTTCCATTTGTGGACACTGAAATTGTAAGGGACCAGCTGTATCAGCTGAATGTTCACAAGTCCATGGGGCCTGATGGGACTCATCCCAGAGTACTGAAGGAGCTAGCAGATGTTATGGCAGGACCCCTCTCGATCATCTACCAAAGGTCTTGGGAGTCTGGGGAGGACCCGCTGACTGCAAGCTAGCCAATGTTATTCCAATTTACAAGAAGGGCATGAGGGAAGACCCAGGAAACTACAGACCTGTTACTCTAACCTCAGTACCTGGAAAAATCATGGAGAAGATCATACTGGGTGCTATTGAAAGGCATTTAAAGAACAAAGCAATCCTCAGGCACAGTCAACATGGGTTCACAAAGGGAATTTCCTGTTTAACTAATTTGATATCCTTCTATGATAAGGTCACCCGCTGTCCTGGTTTCAGATAGGATACAGTTAATTTTCTTCCTAGTAGCTGGTATAGTGCTGCATTTTGGATTTAGTGTGAGAATAATGTTGATGATAACACACTGATGTTTTAGTTGTTGCTAAGTAGTGTTTGTACTAAGTCAAGGATTTTTCAGCTTCTCATGGCCAGCCAGCAAGAAGGCTGGAGGGGCACAAGAAGTTGGGAGGGGACACAGTCAGGACAGCTGACCCAAACTGGCCAAAGAGCTATTCCATACCATATGATGTCATGCCCAGTATATAAACTGGGGGGAGTTAACTGGGGGGGCAGATCGCGGCTCGGGAACTAACTGGGCATCGGTTGGCGAGTGGTGAGCAATTGCATTGTGCATCACTTGTTCTGTATATTCTAATTCTTTTACTATTATTATTGTCATTATCATTATTTTTCCTTCCTTTCTGTCCTTTTAAACTGTCTTTATCTCAACCCATGAGGTTTTTCTTTTGATTCTCTCCCCCATCCCACTGGGTGGGGGGGAGTGAGCGAGCGGCTGCGTGGTGCTAAGTTGCTGGCTGGGGTTAAACCATGACAGTCCTTTTTGGCGACCAACGTGGGGCCATACGGGTTGAGATAACGACAAATCTGACTGGACTGTGTTAGAACAAATTTGTTATAAACATACATTATATTAGTTCAATAGTTGCTGGTCACAATGTTGATGTATTCACTCTCAAAGTTGGTGCACTTGTTCTTAAAGGTGCGTTATGTAATACCTTACTTGCAGTATATGCTCCCTGTTGTGCTGTTTATCACCTGTGGAAACTGGGCCACAGTTATCATGTTGTTGTACTTTGTAACGCTGGCTTATGATACGATAGAATTGCTGGTCATGAAACTCATCTGGTATTTGTACTCAGCATTGCCATCACCTCCGTACTTTGGAAGCCATCTATCAGAAACTATTAATAATTACACCTTTTACCTTTTCTCATCGGAGAGAGAATCCACGGGGGAGACACCTTCCTTCACCTTCCCCTTCTCCTCCAGGCAAATTGCAATAGCTCTTGAGAATTTTGAATATTACTCACCTTAGTCTGTTTTATGGCAAAACCATCTTTCAGAAGGCTTTGGATTATTTTCTCCCCTTTCTCAAAAACTTCTTCTGCTGTGTTGCCCCATATGATGATGTCATCAATGTACTGCAGGTGTTCTGGAGCTTCACCTTTTTCCAGTGCATTTTGGATTAGTCCATGGCAAATGGTGGGGCTGTGTTTCCACCCCTGGGGCAGTCGATTCCAGGTGTACTGGACGCCCCTCCAAGTGAAAGCAAACTGTGGCTGACACTCTGCTGCCAAAGGGATTGAGAAAAATGCTTTAGCAATATCAATTGTGGCATACCACTTGGCTGCCTTTGACTCCAGTTCATATTGAAGTTCTAACATGTCTGGCACAGCAGCACTCAGAGGCAACATGACTTCATTCAGGCCACGATAGTCTACTGTTAGTCTCCACTCTCCATTAGACTTTCGCACTGGCCATATGGGGCTGTTAAAGGGTGAGCGAGTCCTGCTGATCACCCCTTGGCTCTCCAGTCGACGAATCAGCATATGGATGGGAATCAGGGAGTCTCGGTTGGTGCGATATTGCCGCCGGTGCACCCTTGTGGTAGCAATCGGCACCTGTTGTTCTTCGACCCTCAGCAACCCCACAACCGAAGGGTCCTCAGAGAGACCGGGCATGGTGGACAACTGTTCAATTCTCTCTGTCTCCAAGGCAGCTATACCAAAGGCCCACCGATACCCCTTTGGGTCTTTAAAATACCCTCTCCTGAGAGAGTCTATGCCAAGGATGCATGGGGCCTCTGGGCCAGTCACAATGGGATGTTTCTGCCACTCATTCCCAGTTAGGCTTATTTCAGCCTCCAATACAGTTAGCTGTTGGGATCCCCCTGTCACCCCAGAAATACAAATGGGTTCTGCCCCTTTATAGCTTGATGGCATTAGGGTACACTGTGCACCGGTGTCCACTAGAGCCTTATACTCCTGTGGGTGTGATGTGCCAGGCCATCGAATCCACACAGTCCAAGAAACCCGGTTGTCCCTCTCCTCCACCTGGCTGGAGGCAGGGCCCCTCTAATCCTGGTCAGAGTATTTGTTACTCACTTCTTGTAAAAATGACTTAGAGGTCCCTTCAAGAGGGTCAGAAGCCCTTCTACTCTGTCTGGGGAACTGCCCGCTGGAAACCGGAGTGGCATCTTTCCTGGACGAATCCCCTTTTCTGGTTGTTTTTCCTCACAATTCCTGTACCCGTGCATCTAGGGTCGAGGTAGGTTTTCTATCCCACTTCCTCATGTCCTCTCCGTGGTCACGCAGGTAAAACCACAGGGTATCCTGTGCTGTGTACCTTCTATATTCTCTCTCTTGATCAGAGGAATGCTCACTCCTAATAGCTGAGATATTGGTCTGTACAGGTGGGGAGTAGGACTTTTCGATCAGTTCGATCAGTTTTTCAGACTTCTCAGACAGTTTTTCCACAGCCGAGACACAGGCTCGTAGGGATGAAGAGAGATTTTCTTCATATTGCCGGAGTTGGCGAGCCATTTCATCCACTGTCGGTGCCTCTTCGTCTTTCCAAGTTAGTACTGCCAATGGGTTGGCATATGACGATGGTGCGCTCCGTACAAACTTCCACCACATGGGTCATGTGCAGTGGACTTCATCTGGATCTCTGGGTAATTGTGCATTGTCCAGGTCATAATAAATCATGTCTAGCATGGCTAATTACCTCAGGTACTGGATACCTCTTTCCATGGTGGTCCACTTGCCTGGGTGACATATAACATCTTCCTTGAAGGGATACCTTTCCTTCACACTTGACAGGATTCGCCTCCAGAGGCTGAGGGCTTGTGTCCCTTTTCCAATCGCCTTGTCAATGCCACCTTCCCTAGAAAGGGATCCCAGCTGCTTGGCTTCCCTGCCCTCTAATTCCAGGCTACTAGACCCACTGTCCCAGCATCGGAGCAGCCAGGTGATAATGTGCTCACCTGGACGACGGCTGAAATCTTTTTGCATATCCTGCAGCTCACTCAGGGATAGAGATCGGGTGATTACCTCTGGTTCTACCTCTTCCTCCTGTTCTCGTGACAACCCTGGTTCACCTTCATCCTTCACTAAACGAACTGATTTTTTTGACTATTTCTTCTTCTGTATAGGGGTGACTAATACCAGCACAGATTGGTTCACTGGTTCAGCCGCAGTGCCTGTCGCAGGGGTTGGAGTAGCCGCCTGTCCTGGTTTCGGCTGGGATAGAGTTAATTTTCTTCCTAGTAGCTGGTACAGTGCTGTGTTTTGGATTTAGTGTGAGAATGATGTTGATGATAACACACTGATGTTTTTAGTTGTTGCTAAGTAGTGTTTATACTAAGTCAAGGATTTTTCAGCTTCTCATGCCCAGCCAGCAAGAAGGCTGGAGGGGCACGAGAAGCTGGGAGGGGACACAGCCAGGACAGCTGACCCAAACTGGCCAAAGGGCTATTCCATACCATATGACATCATGACCAGTATATAAATGGGGAGGAGTTGGCTGGGAGGGGCAGATCACTGCTCGGGGACTGGCTGGGCATGGGTCAGCGGGTGGTGAGCAATTGCATTGTGCATCACTTGTTTTGTATAGTCTAATTCTTCTAGTATTATTATTATCATTACCATTATTTTTCCTTCCTTTCTGTCCTATTAAACTGTCTTTATCTCAACCCACGAGGTTTTTTTTTTTTCCTGATTCTCTCCCCCATCCCACTGGGTGGGGGGAGTGAGCGAGCGGCTGCGTGGTGCTTAGTTGCCGGCTGGGTTAAATCACGACACCCGCCTAGTGGATGAAGGGAAGGCAGTGGATGTAGTTTTTCTGGATTTTAGTGAGGCTTTTGATACTGTCCCTCACAGCATCCTTCTGGACAAGTTGTCCAACTGTGGGATGAGCAGGTTCACGGTGCGCTGGGTGAAGAACTGGCTGAAGGGCAGAGCTCAAAGGGTTGTAGTGAATGGGGCTACATCTGGCTGGCGACCAGTCACCAGCGGTGTTCCTCAATTCTAGGGCCAGTTCTGTTCAACATATTTATCAGTGATCTGGATGCAGGAGTTGGATGCACCATTAGCAAGTTTGCTGATGATACCAAACTGGGAGGTGCTGTTGACTCTCTCGAGGGACAAGAGGCCTTGCAGAGGGATCTAGATAGACTGGAGTATTGGGTAATGATTAATGGCATGAAATTTAACAAGTCCAAATGCCAGATTCTGCACCTGGGACGGAGTAATGCCAGGCACAAGTATAAATTGGGAGAGGAGTGGCTGGAGAGCAGCCCTGCAGAAAGGGATCTGGGGGTGCTGGTTGACAGCAGGCTCAATAGGAGTCAGCAGCGTGCCCTGGCAGCCAAGAGGGCAAACCACATCCTGGGGTGCATCAAACACAGTATAACCAGGCGGTCAAAAGAGGTGATTATCCTGCTGTATTTAGCATTGGTGCGGCCTCACCTTGAGTACTGTGTGCAGTTCTGGGCCCCACAATTTAGGAAGGATGTGAAGGTCCTTGAATGCATCCAGAGGAGGGCAACAAAGCTGGTAAAAGGGCTGGAAGGCATGTCCTGTGAGGAGCGGCTGAGGACACTGGGGTTGTCTAGTTTGGAGAGAAGGAGGCTGAGGGGCGACCTCATTGCTCTCTACAGCTTCCTGAGGAGGGGAAGTGGAGAGGGAGGTGCTGGTCTCTTCTCCCTGGTATCCAGTGACAGGATGCGTGGGAATGGTTCAAAGCTGCACCAGGGGAGATTTAGACTGGACATTAGGAAGCATTTCTTTACCGAGAGGGTGGTCAAACACTGGAACAGGCTTCCTAGAGAGGTGGTCTGTGCCCCATGCCTGTCAGTGTTTAAGAGGCCTTTGGACAATGCCCTTAATAACATGCTTTAACTTTTGGTCAGCCCTGAAGCGGTCAGGCAGTTGGACTAGATGATCACTGTAGGTCCCTTCCATCTGAACTAATCTATTCTATTCTATTCCATCAACATGGAGAGGGATGGATAATAGCCTTTCTGCAAAGTATACTGCCATGTCTTACCCTGCAGCGCTATTTCAAAGATGGCATCTTCATTGATATTATTCCAGCTATGCAGGTACTGTATTTCCACCAGCCCCACCTCCCACTTCCCCAAGAGCTCCAGGGGCCTCTCCAGCTGCATGGTGAAGTTTGAGCTGGTGTTTTGCGGGAAGATCGTGGCACTGGCTTTGCTGGGTAGGGCGATATAGAAACCCTCATCCACCATCCTTTTCCCCCCCTGTTCCAACCCAAGTTACTAGGCGTCCTGGACTTGGGAGGCTTCTACCCAACTGAAATTTCTGGGACCAGCCATGCCACTTCATCAGCAGCTGTTTCTTTCTTCCTTTCCCTTTGGCAGCAACGATCATCTCAATTTTGTACATTCTGTCCTCGTCAGGATTCACTTTTTTGAAGTTCGTCAGGGTAAAATGCCCCCTTGATTGCTTCACGATCATAGTCTATTAAGCAGTACACAGGTATCTGTCCCTTTCTCACAATTTCAGCTACTACAAAAATTTTGTCTGTGAACATCTGCTCATAACCCTTCTCAAATCTCTCTTTTGTTCTAGACACCCTGACGTGGTCTCCCTTTTTCAGCAGAGGAGCAGATTCTTTCATTTTAAACACCCTCCCACATACAGTTTTCCAAACCCTTGCAGAGTTTAAAGGGTTCACATCCACAGGCCTGGCTCTGATAGTTCTGTGGAAGCTATGGTTATAGCTCTTTATAAACTCTGACAACACATCAATGTAGCAGAACGTGTTGCACAGTGTAAAATGTCTCCACATCTTGGTTTTGAGCATCCTGTTAAACCACTCTATGACAGAGGCTTTTACTTCATAATTCGTAAGAAAAATGGTGAACATTGCACTGCTTTAACAGCTTGTTTAAAGGCTGGTTTAAAAATTCTTTTCCCCGCTCAGTCTGTAATTTGAGGCTTGCGTCCCCTGCTAAAAATTGTTTTAAAAGCCCCAGCTATTTCAGAACCTGTTTTACCTTTTAGGCCAATGGCCCAGGCATGCTTGGATTAAACATCTATCACTGTGGGATTCACAGGGAGTGTTGCGAGCAGCCTTGAACAATTAGACATAGCCTTGAAAGACATAGAATGAGGGAGTAAATAAGTGATGAAGCATGCGCGCAGAAAAGAAGCTGAAGACTGAAATAATTTGGAAAACAGATAAGAGACCGAAGCCAGAAGACGTGTGTCTTGCTCGACAGCACCAATCAGAAGCTTAGCCGCAGCGCGTGAACAGAAAGTATTAACTAATCAAGGAACAAGCCTGAGCGCGTGGACAGCTAATGAATCTATATAAGCACAAACTTGTAAGCAATAAAGGTCTTTGGTTTTACCCGCACCAGAGTCCATGAACCATCCCTACAAATGGCGCCCAACGTGGGGCACGAAACTACAGCGTGGAACGTATGCCGGTAGGGACTCCAGTTGGACGAATACATCAGCGGAGGAGCTGAACGACCTGGGTCTCAATCACCAAATAAAGGTGAGCAACTGGAGCATTTTTTAAAATGGGGGCACACATGTCTGTAGAAGAAGCGTCCATTTTGCGGCTGTTATTGCAATTGTTAGCTAAGCGGGGAATCAAATATGAGGAACGGACTATGAAAATGTTGTTAGTGTGGCTTAAAGCGCACGGGGCCCCCACACAGTTGCATGAAGTATTTGATGTAGATAATTGGGAGAAAGCCGGCATGCTAATCTGGGAAGCAGCCTCACGAGGTGACCTTACGGCAGCTCAAATTATGACCACTTGGCGTGTAGTGACAGATAATTTACACCAGATTAAGGCAGATAAAAAAGCTGCTGCTGCCACCGAGAGTGCTATAGCTCCCCAGACCTCCCCCGAAGAAACGACAGCGGGCGTAGGGGGAGAAAAAACTGCTTCCACTGTCAGACCTAAATCCCAAGATTTACAGGCTGCCTCAGTACCTCCGGAGGGTGAGCAGTGTAAGCTTGTGGATGCATCTGGACAATTGCCCGGTTTTACGCCAGCATCTGTAGCAATCCCTCCCGCCCTGCCGAAAGAAACGACATCGGATGGCATGGACTTTGATCCTAAAGATCGGTGGGCAAAGCTAAGGGAGGAGGCGATTAAGACAGGCGACCTTGAGGCAGTGAGTTGGTCTTTCCTGTCCTGGTGCGGGATTGAGGACCAAATGAGTGGCAACCGTTCCATTGGGACTTAATCAAGGAGTTGCGGAAAACCGTTGTGAGCTATGGACTTTCTGCCCCCTTTTCGCAGAGTCTGTTAGAAAATGTTTTTTACAGGACAATTGCTTACTCCTTATGATATATGCCAATTAGCCGCCATGATTTTAACGCCAACTCAGAAACTGTTATTTGCACAACAGTGGCAGGATCTGTGTGCCCAGGAATCACTTGCGAATTTAGAAAAGCAGCCGAATGATCCATTACATGGAGCAGGCTTACCCCAGCTGCTAGGGCGGCCGCCGTTAGACAATCCGCGATTACAGGCACGACTTGACCCCGCGATTTTGCATTTGACTGCCCGATTAGCTTATCAAGCCATGGTTAAAGTACCAGAGACAGGGAAAGCAGAAAAATCATTCTCCCGCAAAAAAATAAAAAAAAAATTTTACCCGTATTATGCAACAAACGAACGAGCCTTACATACAATTTATTGATCGCTTGAGACGCTCTCGATAAGCAGATCGATAACGCCGAGGCAAAGGAAGCCCTATTACTTAAGCTAGTGGTTGAAAACACTAATGTAGACTGTAAACGAGTATTACAAACCCTATAACAAGGGGCCGGTATAATACAGATGATCGAGGTCTGCAATAGAGTTGGCTCTATCTCACACCAAACTGAAGCCCTTGCTGGAGCCTTTGCGGCAGCAGTGAATGTCCGACAACTGGCCCATGGAATACCCCAGCGTTTGTCATTAAAAAGAAAAATGGGAAGTGGCGTCTGCTACATGATCTGCGACGAATCAATGCAGTAATCGAAGACATGGGTTCACTGCAACCGGGTATGCCATCTCCCGCAATGATCCTCGCGAATTGGAATATTATTATCATTGATTTAAAGGATTGGTTTTTTTTTACCATACCCTTAGCAGCGGAAGATACATCTAGATTTGCCTTTTCAGTACCCATGGAGAACTGTAAGGAACCTATGCAAAGATATCATTGGACAGTACTGCCACAGGGAATGAAAAATTCACCCACCATTTGCCAGCAATATGTTGCCACTGCACTGACGCCAATTTGACAGCAGTACCCACAGTTAGTGTGCTCAAAACCATGTTGTTAAAACAAAAAGGGGGAACCGTTGGAGACTCCCCGCAGACACGCTTAGCAAAAGCAATATATGTGTTGAATCATCTGTCCTTTACCCCTCATACTGAGACACCGGCGATGCTCTGCCATCTTCACTCTTTAGGGGAGGTATCACAGCAAACATTACGAGATAAAAATGTACCTGTCATGGTGAAATCCCTACTAAATGGTAAATGGGAAGGTCCATTTACATTAATAACATGGGGAAGAGGGTATGCTTGTGTTTTGACAGATCACGGGCCCCGCTGGGTTCCAGCTCGGTGTGTACGGCCAGCGCTCACAAAGCTGCAGGTACCAGGCAAACAACAGACAAACGCAAAAGACCCTGAAGGGCCTGCTGAGACATCAGAAGACATTTTGAGTGACAGCGCAAACTGTTTTGATGGGAAATGACTTGCTTGGGACAGTAAGGAGTTGTGTATCAGGCCTCGCTAGGCTGCGGGTGTCTATATGTCTAGTCTGTAAGCGCTGCTGTGGATATATTATTGCACATTGTATATTTTGTAGAAAGTATTTGATTTATTTTAATGGTAATCAATGCATTTATTGAATCGTATTTTAGCACCATTGTGTATTCGTTGTAAGAGAATCAATAGTATATGTGAGATCTATTCAATCCGCTATTTTTGTTGTCATACAGACCAGTATCACCGTAGCATTCAACAATTAAAAGAGGGAGTTAAAAAGCTACAAGTTGATGATGGATGGGGTTGGATAGAAAATCTTTTTAGTAACTGGGGAATTAATGATTGGCTTAAAGGTTTGATAAAAATTGGGCTAATTTTATTGTGTGCTATTTGTGGCCTCCTTCTCATCATTCCGTGTTTGCTATCCTGTCTGCAAAGGGCCCTGCAGAGGATGGTAAACACTGCATTTTGGGTAGAAAAACAAAAAGGGGGAACTGTGGGATTCACAGGGAGTGTTGCGAGCAGCCTTGAACAATTAGACATAGCCTTGAAAGACATAGAATAAGGGAGTAAATAAGTGATAAAGCAGGCGCGCAGAAAAGAAGCTGAAGACTGAAATAACTTGGAAAACAGATATGGGACTGAAGCCAGAAGACGTGTGTCTTGCTCGACAGCACCAATCAGAAGCTTAGCCGCGGCGCGTGAACAGAAAGTATTAACTAATCAAGGAACAAGCCGGAGCGCGTGGACAGCTAATGAATCTATATAAGCACAAACTTGTAAGCAATAAAGGTCTTTGGTTTTACCCGCACCAGAGTCTGTGAATCAATCCCTACATATCACCACTAAGATGTACTTAACGCCATTATTGTGTTTGGTTTGCATAGCCACCAAGTCTGCTTGCCATTGTGCTTCCACCTCTGCCACAATCATCTTGCTTCTTTTTAAGTGCTTTCTTGCCTCCTGGTATAAGCTGCAAGTGTCCTGGTTTGCAAGCCAGGTTGCCATTTGGCTTCTGTTCAGATCAGCCATTTGCCTTTTAGCAGCTTCAAAAAGGCGATTTATACCCCCAAAGCTTCCCACCTCCCCAGGAGCACAGTAAATCTCTTAACAGAAGAGGCGTTGTAGACATGTCTACCGACATGCTGCTACTACACACATGTATGAAAGGAAATACTGGACAATCAGTTTAACTCAAGTACAAAGAAACTTTGTTAACAAGGTATGAGGGGAATTGGTTGCATTCAAGACTTCTCCAGGATTTTTCCTTCCCCCCCCACCCCCCGAACATCGCTGTCACTTCTATGCCCTTTCTCCTTTCTTCAGCTGCTATAGGCCCAGACAAAAACACAAATAGATAATAGTACAAGTTGACTTCTCCCTCCTCAGTCAGCTGGAGCCATTTGATATGTTCCGTAAGGTTATCATCAACCTAAGGACAAGGAAAGACATATAGCACCAGCCTGCACCCCATAATGGTCTCACAGGTAGCTGCAAGATCCCCCAATCATGGGCAAAGAGAGCTCCCCCATCACCATCACCCACCCTCTATGTGATACTCGTCTCAAAATCTAGTTTGCAATTCATGGGCCCATCGGCCAGTTCTTCTGGTTCACATGGTCTTTTTAATGAATCCCTTAGGGTCTTTTCCTTACTGTCTCCATGCACGTGTTCTTCTAAAGTTCACATTTTGTTCTGGCTATCCATTTTCATGAACAGCGTTGCCTGCGCCCTGCGGGACCACACAAAGCCCAAAGTTTGCCCCAGTAACACTGCATGGTCATCCTGTTGGGCTGGGCCCAGATGCAGAGGCCTCTCAATCCAGCTGAAAGGATTGGTCTCTTCTTTGCATGACAGGGTTCTCCCAGGGGGTCCCTTGATGGGCCTCCTAGGAGAGGTTTGTAGCCTTTGGGCACATCCAGACTCGTCCATTCCCCCTCCATCCTTTTGGTGCCCCTCCAGCCTCATGAAGTCCCCACCCCAGACATGTTAGGGCTTGTTCTGTAGCCTTTTCAAGTGGGGGACCCCAAACCTGCCTTTTACTTTTGTTTAATTACTTTCTATTCACATTTAAACTTTAATTACTCATGCCATTAGCTCTTATTAAAGAATGTTTTAGACATTTTATACCTATGCTTTTACAAATATACAATTTCTATATCTTTATAATTGTGTATATACACACATAAGTATATTAAAAATAGTGCATCTACATATAAATATCTACTTAAAAATATGTAGAAATATATAAGGAGTGTGCAAATATGTTCATATTCCATCTATTGTATATATTTTTATATGCAGCCAATCAGAGGGAGATCTGAGAATATGTGGGTATGACTCTCAAAAATAGCAGTCAGCCAATCACAAAGCAGTGTGAAAACACGTGAGGAGTGACGTTGTCAAAAGTGGGGGGCTTCCTTTTCTGTCATGCTTCTGGGTACACTGGTAGGGATGGCTAGTTCTGCCAGCCAATCACAGGGCTGTCTAAGAACACATGGGTATGACAGTGTCAAGAAATGGCCGTCAGCAAATCACAGAGCAGTATGAAAACACATGGATTATGACATTTAACAAAATAGCAGTCCCCTGCACATTTAGGGGGTTTTCCTAGCCTGATGTATTTCTGGGTAAACTGGTAGGGGTGGCTGGTCCTGCCAGCCAATCACAACAGATGACATGACCAGAAGAGGGGAGTGACTTCTGGTGGGCCAGAACCATCATATATGAACATTTTGCCTCCCCACTACATTACTAAGTTGATGCTCCTAACCAACATCAAGATAGCCATTTGCTATTACTCATCACTAAACTAGGACACATGTAAAAAGTTGATACATAGTGTAAAAGCAAAACATTTTGTTTCTCTAGTTAGTAACAATTCAAAACAGTAAGTTTTGAATTGTTTTTCATTATTATTGCATTTTATTTTTCCACATCCTTTACTTTCATCTTCTCATCAACTGAAAATTAAGTTTAACTTTCGAAGTCATCTCTCCAGTTTCAGGATAGTTGACTTGAAAAAAAAAAAACTGACTTGTAAGAAAATATTCAATTAACTTTATTAAATAAAGACAGAAGGAGAAAGCTAGAGTTTTAATGTATTACAGATTTCATTGAATAAATACTGCTTTTTTTTTTTTCTTTAAAAACTAAATGCTAATAGCAATAAAGGTCTTCACTGCTTTTATGTTGGACAAGAAACATGTTCAGTAGTAAATTATGTTGTCATGCCTGAAAATACAGATCTGCAGAGATTATTTTGAAACTATCAACCTAAACAAAAGCTATATTATACTCAGCCTTTTTCTAGGGACAGCTATTCAAAGACAGACACTATTTTTAAATAAGACCTACTCTTGAAGTTATTAGGAAAAAATATCATGTTTAATCAACACAGTTTACTTTGGGGTTTTTTTTGGGAGGGTTTTGTGGGTGTGTCCCCCAACTGAAGCACTTGAAATAACTAGTTCTTTGTCTTAATGTGACTGTGGTGGGTTAACCTTGGCTAGACACCGGGTGCCCAACAAGCCGCTCTATCACTTCCCCTCCTCAACTGGACAGGGGAGAGAAAATATGACAAAAGGCTCATAGGTCGAGATAAGGGAGATCACTCAGCAAGTACTGTCACGGGCAAAACAGACTCGACTTGGGGAAATTAATTTAATTTATTGCCAATCAAATCAGAGTAGGATAACGAGAAATAAGAACCATATCTTAAAAACACCTTCCCCCCACCCCTCCCTTCTTCCCGGGCTCAGCTTCACTCCCGATTTCTCTGTCTCCTCCCCCCGAGTGGCACAGGGGGATGGGGAATGGGGGTTGCGACCAGTTCATCACACATTGCCTTTGCCGCTCCTTCCTCCTCACACTCTTCCCCTGCTCCAGCACAGGGTCCCACCCACAGGAGATAGTCCTCCACAAACTACTCCAGCATGGGTCCTTTCCACAGGGTCCACAGGTCCTGCCAGCAAACCTGCTCCAGCACGGGCTCTCCACGGGGTCACAGCCTCCTTCGGGCACATCCACCTGCTCCGGCATGGGGTCCTCCATGGGCTGCAGGGTGGATATCTGCTCCACTGTGGTCCTTCATGGGCTGCAGTGGGACAGCCTGCCTCACCATGGTCTTCACCACAGGCTGCAGGGGAATCTCTGCTCCGGCGCCTGGAGCACCTCCTCCCCCTCCTTCTTCCCTGACCTTGGTGTCTGCAGAGTTGTTTCTCTCACATATTCTCACTCCTCTCTTCTGGCTGCTGTTGCACAGCAGTTTTTTCCCCTTCTTAAATATGTTATCACAGAGGCGCTACCACCGTCGCTGATTGGCTTAGCCTTGGCCAGCAGTGGGTCCCTCTTGGAGCCGGCTGGCATTGGCTCTATCGGACACAGGGGAAGCTTCTGGCATCTTCTCACAGAAGCTACCCTTGTAGCCCCCCTGCTACCAAAACCTCGCCACGCAAAGATATAATCTGCAGCAGGTACTGTTTCTTGGAAAGGTGTGTCTCACTTCACTTACACCATCCACACTTCAGAAGGTCACTTCCTCAAGCTTACTAAAACTATGTAATATAATGTCCTTTCAAGTTTTACTCTCTGCCTCCTTCTACAAATGTCCCTCCCCATACTTAAAAGCTACCTAAAAATTAGTGTTTGTTTACATGCAATGCCAGTATGGGACAAACATTAATAGAAGTCCAACAGCTCACTCAAATATAATAAATACGATTTACACTTCTAAGTAGTGCCAAGATAAAACAGAGTTAGAGTCGTTTGGGTTGGAAGGGACCTTCAAAGATCATCTAGTCCAACCCCCCTGCCATGGGCAGGGACATCATTCACTAGATCAGGTTGCTCAAAGCCCCATCCAACCTGACCTTGAACACTTCCAATGACTGGCTAAACATTGACCAGAAATACTCAGTTCATCTGAATTTACCATAATATATTGCATTTGCATCTGATTATGCAAGCCTGGTGGCAAGACAGGCAGGAAATGGCTGGTCAAAGATGAAGAGATTATAAAGAAAGCCATGCTACAATGCCAGTACAGTCATACAAGAATTTAATTTCAGTGATCACACAGCCATTGTCCACTTCCCTCAATTTCAGAGTCACTGCAAGTACCACCCCCTCCTCCATCCTCATAACCACTCTCTCAAAAACAACAAAACCAAAAAATCCCCAAAACACCAACATACCACGTAAGACAGAATATGTTTCAAAATATACCAACAGCAGCAACATTAAGTTGGGTGGTGGGAAGAGAAGCTTTCAATAAGGGAAAAAACAGGGGAAAAGGAGGGGGGGGGGGAGAAATCAACGCTGCACATCTCTACTCCTTGCACCTCTTTATGGGAATGTTCCAAAGAGTTCTACTGTATTCAGAGCAATGTCAGAAGGCAGCCAACTACTGGTAGAAGCAGCAAGTCATTCTCCCATCACAGACCTTCTCCATCATTCCTACTGAGATCTGCTTAACTGCAGTCTTCTGACATTAATTCATTTCTACATGCAGCTATGCAAGCATGTATGTACAGTGATGTACAGCATCACTCTAGACAGACACTGTAACAAGCCAAGACGTGTTCACAAAAAACATCTACTAATATACATTATTTGCTATTTTCTGTGCAACAGGTACACATGCACTCTCACTTATGTCAGGTAGAACTCTACATAAAATTGCATATAAATAATAACTAGATAAGAAAAAGTAAGACCTGAGACTATTTTCCTACATAGCTGTAGGACACTTGAAACATCAGTACTTTAACTGTTCAGAGACACCCCCTCCCCAATATCTTAATACGCAAAAGAAACCTGCCAATAAACCAAAACCACTTAGCAAGCTTCATATTCTGTAAAGTAACATTTTAATGTACGTTAGAGTGCACAAATGCAATCTGTGAGTATCATGGATGATATAACTGACATTTAAACAGAGCTTTGACCCTCCATTTACCTTTCACTAAAAAAAAAAAAAAACACAAACCAAAAAAACCCAACAAAATCCACCCAAAAAACCCCACAAGAAACCCAAACCAAAAACCACCACCTTTTACTACAGTGCAATATAAAATTACCCATAGAAAGCTGGGCACTAGTACACCTTGTTACTATTAGACTGAATATTAAGGTTTAGTCACGTTTAGCACTTGTATAACAGTATTAAGAATGGCATAATTGGGACTGCTGTTGGTTGTAAGTTGCAACTTAAAAGAATTAAGCAATTATGAACAGATACAGGTGCTAACATGTTAATTCTAGCTTTCCCACCAGTTTAGACTGTTAACAATAGCTGGTGCAAAAAATACACTTGATCAATCTAACTACAAGCTTAAGGATTTACATAAAAATTCCCAAGGTTTCTGCACAAAGGTATCAGAATTAATACCTTTTTTTTCTCTCCTAGATTTGCCACAACAGTTTCACTGCTCTGCTCTTCACTGCCTAATTCTTATTTCCATTATATTTTAAAGCATTTATAGGAGGAGAAGAAAATGTGGGTCTGAGAGAGAGAACACAGGGCAAAACAGGCCTGCAGACCCTCCCACTGTGACAGGAAAAGAGTTCACTAAATTCATTCCTGTCTTGCTGACGACACTACAATAGTGAGTACAGAGATAGGAACTCTACTCAGAGAAAAGGAAAGTGAAAACATATATATCAGGATCTCTATGCTGCAGGGGAAAATCCTGTCTACATAAAAGCCCCAGGTGCTGCAAGGGCTCGAGAAGCACCATGCAGCTGTGAGAGGACAGCTGCTCAGCCACGTGAAGAACATATCTGCTACCTACCCTGCACCCCCTGCCCCACATAACTGTATTTCAGACGCCTCCTGCCCGCTGCTGCCTGGTCTCACGGCACGGGCCCGGAGCGATCGAGATCTATTCGAGAAACGACTTTAAAGACAAGGAGCAGCTGGCGGAAGCTGCCAGCCCTGCCGTGGCGCTCAGCTGCGTTACGAGGGGGCAGCAGCATTACCGTCTCCTGCTGAAGCGCCAAGCGCGAGCACATCCCACCCCCACCGCACGCGGAAGCGTAACGCTGCGCTAAGCGGATCGCCAGCTTCCTGCACTCAGCACCCTGACGTGACAGGAAATCTGCAGTTAACGCCGCGCCCGCGGCCCAGCCAGTACACGCGCACCCGCCTGCCCGCGGCCCAACAGCAGAGAAGCACACACACACTCTGAGCCGCACATCTGGGTGATTTAATCGCACCGCCCTGGCGGGCCCCACGGGGGACGCAGCCCTCACACGACCTTCGCGAACAATGCTGGGCGCCCCGCTGCCGCCACTCCGCAACACCGCCTACTGGCGCTTCGCAGCACCCGCCCACCGCCCTTCAGTCCCACCGCACAGCACCTTTCCCGCCAGGCCCTCGCCGGCCCCCGCAGCGCCTTGGCCAGCCGCACGATACGCTAAAATCTGCCCGGCTGCCCACGGCCCCTCCCGAGGGCCACCCTCCCAGGCCACCCGTCGCCCGCGCTCCAGCAGACATAGGCAGAGCCCGCCGCGGAGCCCGAACTACAACCCCAGCGGCTCAGCGAACCGACACCGACACCGACACCACCCCCACCTCCTACCTGCAGTCCAGGGGGGTGGAACTCCTACACGCAGCAAGGAGAAACAACAAGGCTCAGAATACGATGCAGTCCACTACGCTCACTGAGGCTAAGACTGAAAAAATCTCCCCCCCACGCTCGCGGCTCGTGGGGTAATGGATACTTCCAGCCAATCACAACAGACCATGTGACCGAAAGAGGGGCGTGACATCCGGAGCAAATGGTACAACTGGCTGTCTGCAGAAGCAGGTATTTCACCAGAAGCTGGGGGTAGGGGACTTGTCACTTCTTAAGTTGGCTAAAAGTTGTCCCTGTACTACTCACATACATATATTATGTATACTTGGAAATTCCATTTTCTTTTGCTGTCACCAAAGCATGCTATTGGAATTATGTACTTATAGAGCAAAGGTTTTTGGAAATAATTATTTCCAATGTGCAATAAAAAAAGTGAAATATTTAGTTGAAAGGGAAAAGTCAGGTTAAAACTGAGCTATGTAAGAGTATCTACAAAGGTGCCACAGTGCACTATCTAGAGCAGGGACAGCTAGCCTATAGATCTTGACCTGTATGCAGCTTACAGGCTCTTCCAGTGCAAGCTGGTGATTCTGCTGTATGCAGTAAGCCCCAGATTATAAACACAGTGGTGGGGAGTTGTCTCCCACCAACTTGTGCCCAGAGTCACCCTCTCAATTTTCTACATGGTTGTTCTTAACCATATGACAATTCTGTATTCAGCTGAAGGGGCTTAAATAAATGTCACTTCACTATGCTCTTGAAGGTCCCCTGGAATAGTCACAGATACAGACGGATACCATGTTTATAGAGATGGAAAAGGGGGAAAAAAGTCACAGCAATACTAAAACTAGAGATAAAGCTCATGAAAGGTACCAAGGAATTGTAGACATTCTTTACCAACTCCTGCTATTCCTTGACATGGATAACAAACTATTCTAAGACACAAAAAAGCAAATAGAGAAAATATTAAATTATTGCATCGCATGAGGTGTCCTGGCCGACTATCGTGGCCTGAATGAAGTCACACCACCACTGAGTGCTGCTGTGCCAGACATGCTAGAACTTCAATATGAACTGGAGTCAAAAGCAGCCAAGTGGTACGCCACAATTGATATCGCTAATGCATTTTTCTCAATCCCTTTGGCAGCAGAGTGCCGGCCACAGTTTGCTTTCACTTGGAGGGGCGTCCACTACACCTGGAATCTACTGCCCCAGGGGTGGAAACACAGCCCCACCATTTGCCATGGACTGATCCAAAATGCACTGGAAAAAGGTGAAGCTCCAGAACACCTGCAGTACATTGATGACATCATCGTATGGGGCAACACAGCAGAAGAAGTTTTTGAGAAAGGGGAGAAAATAATCCAAATCCTTCTGAAAGCCGGTTTTGCCATAAAACAGAGTAAGGTGAAGGGACCCGCACAGGAGATCCAGTTTTTAGGAATAAAATGGCAAGATGGACGTCATCACATCCCAATGGATGTGATCAACAAAATAGCAGCTATGTCTCCACCCACTAGTAAACAGGAAACGCAAGCTTTCTTAGGTGTTGTGGGTTTTTGGAGAATGCATATTCCAAATTATAGTCTGATTGTAAGCCCTCTCTATCAAGTGACCCGGAAGAGGAATAATTTTAAATGGGGCCCTGAACAACAACAAGCCTTTGAACAGATTAAACGGGAGATAGTTCATGCAGTAGCCCTTGGGCCGGTCCGGGCAGGACCAGATGTTCAAAATGTGCTCTACACCGCAGCCGGGGAGAATGGCCCTACCTGGAGTCTCTGGCAGAAAGCGCCTGGGGAGACCCGAGGTCGACCTCTAGGGTTTTGGAGTCGGGGATATTGAGGATCCGAGGCCCGCTATACTCCACCTGAAAAGGAGGTATTAGCAGCATATGAAGGAGTTTGAGCTGCTTCAGAAGTGGTTGGTACTGAAACACAGCTCCTCTTAGCACCCCGACTGCCGGTGCTGGGCTGGATGTTCAAAGGGAAGGTCCCTTCTACACATCATGCAACCAATGCTACATGGAGTAAGTGGGTTGCACTGATCACACAATGAAGTCGAATAGGAAATCCCAGTCGCCCAGGAATTCTGGAAGTGATCACAGACTGGCCAGAAGGCAAAGATTTTGGAATATCACCAGAGGAGGAGGTGATGCGTGCTGAAGAGGCACCACTGTATAATAAACTGCCAGAAAATGAGAGGCAATATGCCCTGTTCACTGATGGGTCCTGTCACATTGTAGGAAAGCATCGGAGGTGGAAGGCTGCTGTATGGAGTCCTATACGACAAGTTGCAGAAACTGCAGAAGGAGAAGGTGAATCGAGTCAGTTTGCAGAGGTGAAAGCCATCCAGCTGGCTTTAGACATTGCTGAACGAGAAAAATGGCCAATACTTTATCTCTATACTGACTCATGGATGGTGGCAAATGCTCTGTGGGGGTGGGTGCAGCAATGGAAGCGGAGTAACTGGCAACGCAGAGGTAAACCCATCTGGGCTGCTGCATTGTGGCAAGATATTGCTGCCCGGCTAGAGAACCTGGTTGTGAAAGTACATCATGTAGATGCCCACGTACCTAAGAGCCGGGCCACTGAAGAACATCAAAACAACCAGCAGGTAGACAAGGCTGCTAGGATTGAAGTAGCTCAGGTAGATCTGGACTGGCAGCATAAGGGGGAATTATTTCTGGCTTGGTGGGCCCATGACACCTCAGGCCATCAGGGAAGAGATGCAACATATAGATGGGCTCGCGATTGAGGGGTGGACCTGACCATGGACACTATCGCACAGGTTATCCATGAATGTGAAACATGCGCTGCAATTAAGCAAGCCAAGTGGTTAAAGCCTCTTTGGTATGGAGGACGATGGCTGAAATACAAATAAGGGGAGGCCTGGCAGATTGACTATATCACACTCCCACAAACCCATCAAGGTAAGCACCATGTGCTTACAATGGTGGAAGCAACCACCGGCTGGCTGGAAACATATCCCGTGCCCCATGCCACTGCCTGGAACACTATCCTGGGCCTTGAGAAGCAAATCTTATGGCGACATGGAACCCCAGAAAGAATGGAGTCAGACAACAGGACTCATTTCCGGAACAACCTCATAGACACCTGGGCCAAAGAGCATGGCATTGAGTGGGTGTATCACATCCCCTATCATGCACCCGCCTCTGGGAAAATCGAGCGATACAATGGTTTGTTAAAGACTACATTGAGAGCAATGGGTGGTGGGACCTTCAAACATTGGGATACACATCTAGCAAAGGCCACCTGGTTAGTCAACACTAGAGGATCTGTCAATCGGGCTGGCCCTGCCCAATCAGAACTTTTACGTACTGTAGAAGGGGATAAAGTCCCTGTAGTGCACATGAAAAATATGCTAGGAAAAACAGTTTGGGTTACTCCTGCCTCAGGCAAAGGCAAACCCATTCGTGGGATTGCTTTTGCTCAAGGGCCTGGGTGCACTTGGTGGGTGATGCGGAAGGATGGGGAAGTCCGATGTGTGCCTCAAGGGGATTTGATTTTAGGTGAGAACAGCCAATAGATTAATGAAGAATGAACTTTGACAAAACCGAGTGAAGTGCAGTAGTGATGGAACCAGGACTGACTGCAGCATGCAACAATCCGACACCACACACCATCCTCCTGCTGCGCCCAATGTCACCTGCCTGCCACATCACACCAAAGCCCAATCCTGTTCTGCCGACTGAGCAGACTTTGCATCATCCCTCCTGCCCAGACAGACTGTTACGACAGATGGAGCTCAAAGTCATGGACTGAATGAACTCAACAGACATTTGATAGAGATGGCCCATAGACCGCAGGAATGATATCTATATGTATATATTAAAAGACAGGAAAGGTGATGGTGATTAATTGGAAATGTATTGGAAAGTGTGGGATCTGGGCATAACGTAAATGGTATAGAATAAGGGGTGGATATTGTCCTGGTTTCGGCTGGGACAGAGTTAACTCTCTTCTTAGTAGCTGGTACAGTGCTGTGTTTTGGATTTAGTGTGAGAATGATGTTGATAACACTCTGATGTTTTAGTTGTTGCTAAGTAGCACTTATCTTAAGCCAAGGACTTTTCAGTTTCCCATGCTCTGCCAGCAAGCAGGTGTGCAAGAAGCTGGGAGGGAGCATAGCCAGGAGAGCTGACCTGAACTAGCCAAAGGGGTATTCCATACCATGGAACGTCATGCCCAGTATATAAACAGGGGGGAGTTGGCCGGGAGGCACGGATCACGGCTCGGGAACTAACTGGGCATCGGTCAGTGGGTGGTGAGCAATTGCATTGTGCATCACTGTTTTTTTTTTCCCTTCCCCCCTTCCTTTTTTGTTATATTCCTTTTCATTACTATCATTATTATTATATTTCATTATTACTATTGTGAGTATTATATTTTACTTTAGTTATTAAACTGTTCTTATCTCAACCCACGAGTTTTACTTTTTTTTCTTTTTCCTCCTCCTCACCCCACTGGGAGGGGGAAGGGGAAGCGGCTGCGTGGTGCTTAGTTGCTGACTGGGGTTAAACCACGACATGAGGTAACATTCAGATGGAGCAAGAACAAAATTTAACACAGATTTTTTTTCAAACTTGAACATAGGAAAATAAAATTATGCATAAGGTACGTGTTACGATCTTGTAGGCCACTAGTATCGTAGTTTAACCCCAGTAGGAAGCTAAGCCCCACTGTATTGGACTTGCGTGGCAAGGTTTTGGTAGCAGGGGGGCTACAGGGGTGGCTTCTGTGAGAAGCTGCTAGAAGCTTCCCATATGTCCGATAGAGCCAATGCCAGCTGGCTCCAAGACGGACCTGCTGCTGGCCAAGGCCGAGCCAATCAGCAACAGTGGTAGCGCCTCTGTGATAACATATTTAAGAAGGAGAAAAAGTTACTGCGCAGCAGCAATTGCAGCCACAGAAGAGAAGAGTGAGAATATGTGAGAGGAACAACTCTGCAGACACCAAGGTCAGGGAAGAAGGAGGGGGAGGAGGTGGTCCAGGCGCCAGAGCAGAGATTCCCCTGCAGCCCGTGGTGAAGACCATGGAGAAGCAGGCTGTCCCACTGCAGCCCATGGGGGTCTACAGTGGAGCAGATATCCACCTGCAGCTCATGGAGGACCCCACGCTGGAGCAAGTGGATGTGCCCGAAGGAGGCTGTGACCCCGTGGAGACCCTGCGCTGGAGCAGGCTCCTGGCAGGACCTGTGGACCTGTGGAGAGAGAGGAGCCCATGCTGGAGCAGGTTTTCTGGCAGGACTTGTGACCTCGTGGGGGGACCCACACTGGAGCAGTCTGTTCCTGAAGGACTGCACCCCATGGAAGGGGCCCATGCTGGAGCAGTTTGTGAAGAACTGTAGCCTGTGGGAAGGACTCACATTGGAGAAGTTTGTGAAGGACTGTCTCCCGTGGGAGGGACCCCATGCTGGAGCAGGGGAAGAGTGTGAGGAGTCCTCCCCCTGAGGAGGAAGGAGCGGCAGAAACAACATGTGATGAACTGACCCAAACCCCCATTCCCCGTCCCCCTGTGCCGCTCAGGGGGAGGAGGTAGAGAACTTGGAAGTAAAGTTAAGCCTGGGAAGAAGGGAGGGGTGGGGGGAAGGTGTTTTAAGATTTGGTTTTATTTCTCATTATCCTGCTCTGATTTGACTAGTAATAAATTAAATTAATTTTTTTCCCCAAGTTGAGTCTGTTTTGCCCATGATGGTAATTGCTGAGTGATCTCCCTGTCCTTATCTCGACCCATGAGCCTTTTGTCATATTTTCTCCCTCCTGTTTTGTTGAGGAGGGGGAGTGATAGAGTGGCTTTGGTGGGCACTTGGCATCCAGCCAGGGTCAACCCACCACACCCACACAGCCGCTTGCTCACTCTCCCCACAGTGGGATGGGGGAGAGAATCGGAAGGGTAAAAGTGAGAAAATGCATGGGTTGAGATAAAGACAGTTTAACAGGTAAAGCAAATCTGCGTGCTCAAGCAAAGCAAAAGAAGGAATTCATTCACTACTTCCCATTGGCAGGCAGGTGTTCCACCATCTCCAGCAAAGCAGCGCTCCATCATGCGTAACAGTTACTTGGGAAGACAAACACCATAACTCCGAACGTCCTCCCCTTCCTTCTTCTTCCCCCAGCTTTATATGCTGAGCATGACGTCATATGGTATGGAATATCCCTTTGGTCAGTTGGGGTCAGCTGTCCCAGCTGTGTCCCCTCCCAACTTCTTGTGCACTCCCAGCCTCCTTGCTGGTAGGGTGGTGTGAGGAGCAGAAAAGGCCTTGACCCTGTGTAAGCACTGCTCAGCAATAACTAAAACATCCCTGTGTTATCATCAACACTGTTTTCAGCACAAATCCAAAACATAGCCTCATACTAGCTACTGTGAAGAAAATTAACTCTACCCCAGCCAAAACCAGCACACTGGGGAACTACAATTGGCTTATCCTGCAGATGTGACAGCCAGTAGATGAGATCAGCATGACTGAGTATACAATTTACACAAAAAAGAGAAAGAGTTTCAAGAGTAGGTTTGGGCTGATGAATTTTGTACAAGTAGACTTAGCAAGCAGGAAAAGTAAAAGAAAGTGGTGGGAAAGAAGGCCATTTAACTTCTAACATCTCCATCCCCAGCCTCCCCTACTGCTGCATGCACCCCATGGCAGCTGGCGGCTCACGTCACCCTGAAGGAAAGTGGTATGGACCCTGCATCCTGCCCCAGCCAGCGCCTTGCCCTCCTCTTGCCTCACCCTCTTCCCTCCTGCTCTCCCCACTTCCCTTTTTTGACAAACTACTCCTCAGGTCCTGCTGTCTGTGCAGAAGAGCTGGCAGGGTGGCAGTTTAGGCACTGGTAACAGCTGGAGCAGGACAGGCAATGCCTAAGCCTGAGATGAGCAGGGGTGTCGCAGCACCCCAAAAGGCAGTCCTTGTGTGAACAGTGTGCTTCTGGGCACAGGGCATCACACAACAGCTAAGCACAGCAGAGGACTGGTGGATCCACGCTGCTCTGCAACTTCTTCCAGTTATGACCAGCATGCTAGATTGGAAGAAGCAGAAGGCATGTAGTCAGCTGGTCCTTAAGAGTTAAAATGTCTTTCCTGATCCCCCTCTGCAGGTGACTGAAGCTCCGAACATGGACTTGATTATAAGCATTGTCTTAACAAGAGCTGCAAGTACTGCATGTATTCAGAGGACCACTCAGACAGTCATTGCTCCCTAAGATGTGGGGGAGGAAGGGGACAGACTAGACAGAGTCTAAACTCAGAAAAGAGCCTCAGCTCAATCCAGCTTAACCATTGACACCCACAGCTTGCAGACTTTCTCACAGAACCTGAATTTAAGCACATCTATTAAAAAAACCAAACATCTTTTTGAAGAGCCAATGTACTGAAAATCCATCAACTTCTCAAGGAAGTTCTCCAGTGTAATTACTCTTCAGTCTTGAAAGTTCAGCTTCCATCTATTCTGATACTTTTGCCAGCAAGTTTTAGAAGCTTGGTTGGGCACCTGGCAGCTAGCTGAGGTTAACCCACCACATTAAGAAAGGGCAAAAAATGCTGGACAGGCAGAAGAGGAGGGAAAAAAACAGTGAGAAACAGCAGAGGTCAGAGAAGGAGGAGGAGGGGGTGCTTCTTTGCACTGGAACAGATATTCACTGCAGGCTGTGGAGGACCCATGCCGGAGCAGATATTTTCCTGATGGAAACTGTGGCCCATGGAGAATCCATACTGGAGCAGAGTTTTTCCTGAAGGACTACAGTCCATGGGGAACACATGCAGGAACAGGGGAAAAGTGTTAGAAGGAAGGAGCGGCAGAGAGAGAAACCGTTGTGTAATGACCATAACTCCCCTCCCCCCCAAGCCCCTCTGTGCCACTCGGGGGCATAGAGGAGTGAAGTTGAGCCTGGGAAAGAGGGGAGGAAAGGTGCTGTTTTAATATTTGCCTTCTTGTTTGAGCCTGTCAACCCTTTGAGCCCTGACATTCAGCTAATTCTTCACCCGGCACACCGTGTACCTGCTCATCTCACAGTTGGACAACTTGTCCAGAAGGATGCTGTGAAGGGCAGTATCAAAAGCCTCACTAAAATCCAGAAAAACTACATCCACCACCTTCCCTTCATCCACTAGGCAGGTGACCTTATCATAGAAGGATATCAAATTAGTTAGACAGGACTTTCCCTTCATGAACCCACGTTGACCATGCCTGATGATTGCATTGTTCTTTAAATGCCTTTCAATAGCACCCAGTATGATCTTCTCCATGATTTTTCCAGGTATTGAGGTTAGAGTAACAGGTCTGTAGTTTCCTGGGTCTTCCCTCACACCCTTTTTGTAGATTGGAATAACATTGGCTAGCTTCCAGCCAGCAGGTCCTCCCCAGACTCCCAAGACCTTTGGTAGATGATCGAGAGGGGTCCTGCCATAACATCTGCTAGCTCCTTCAGTACTCTGGGATGAATCCCATCAGGCCCCATGGACTTGTGAACATTCAGCTGATACAGCTGGTCCCTTACAATTTCAGTGTCCACAAATGGAAAGTCACTGTTCCCACACTCGTGGCCCTCCGACTCAGGGGACTGGGCAGCCCAAGGTCTATCAGTATTATTAAAGACTGAGGCAAAAAAAAGCATTGAATGTCTCCACTTTTCCTTCATCCCTATTAGTCAGGTGACCCTCTTCAACAAGTATTGGTCCAATGTTTTCCTTAGACCTCCTCTTGCTATTAATGTACTTAAAAAAGCCCTTCTTGTTGTCTGACACAACACTGGCCAGTTTCAACTCTAAGTGAGCTTTGGCCTTTCATGTCTTCTCCCTGCATATATGAACCACAGCTCTGTAATCTTCCTGCAAAGCCTGACCTTGCTTCCAGAGATCATACAATTTCTTTTTCCTCTTGAGCTCCACAAGGAGTTCCCTGTTCAGCCAAGCTGGTCTTCTGTCCCACTTGCTTGACTGATGACACAGTGGAATCACCTGCTCCTGTGCTTCTAAAAGGTGGTTCTTAAAGACTGACCAGCACTCGTGGACTCCTAAGCCCTCAAAAGGAGATTCCCAGGAGACTCTGCTAACTAGCTCCCTGAATAGCTTAAAGTTTGCTCTCCAGAAGTCCAGGGTAGCAACTCTGCTGTCCTTTTTTCTCATTACACTGAAAATTTTGAACTCAACCATTTCGTGACCACTGTGGCCAAGACAGCCACCTACCATCACATCCCCCACGAGTCCTTCTCTTTTCACAAATAGCAAGTCTAGGAGGGCATCTTTCCTAGTTGGCTCACTGAATACCTGTGCCAAGAAGTTATCTATATCTCCCACAAACTTCAAGAATTTCCAAGACCTGCTCGTCACAGCAGTATGATATTCCCAGTTGATGTCTGGGAAGTTGAAATCTCCCATAAGGACAAGGGCTACCGATCCAGAGATTTCTCCTAATTGCCTACAGAATAACTCATCAGTGCTTACATCCTGGCTGGGTGATCGGTAGTAGACACCTACTACGACATCTCCTTTGTTTTCCATCCCCCTAATCCTCACCCAGAGGCTCTCAACCACATCATCACTAACTGTAAGGGCTGTACAATCAAACCTCTCCCTTACATATAGTGCGACACCTCCACCTCGCCTGCCCTGCCTATCCCTCCTGAACAGCCTGTAGCCCTCCATCCCAGCACTCCAATCGTGGGACTCATTCCACCAAGTCTCACTAATGCCAATGATATCATAGCTCTGGGAACTGACCAACGCTTCCAGTTCATCCTGTTTGTTTCTCATACCGCGTGCATTGGTGTACAAGCATTTCAGATATGCTCCTGAGCCCTCCATGCTCCCAGGAGCAGTGTAAATGTTCCCACTAGCATTGCCACCCTCAGGCGATGCCATGCCAACCCTTGGCTTACCTACTGCAATCCTGTTGGTATCCCTTTCCCCATCGATTCTAGTTTAAAGCTCTCTTGATCAGTCCCTCCAGCTTACACCCAAAGATGCGTTTTCCCCATTGGGACAGGTGGATCCCATCAGGCCCCAGTATACCTTGGGTCTCAAAGGCTCTTCCATGGTTTAAAAACCCAAAGTTTTGGTGGAGGCCAGGTATTGATATCCTGGGCTCACCTGTTTCTTCCAAAGTCTCCTCCCATTACTGGGAGGACTGAGGAAAACACTACCTGTGCTCCTGAATTTTTTAGCTTTCTTCCCAGGGCTCTGTAATCTCTTTTGATTGACCTCAGACTTTTTGTTGCGACATCATTTGTACCCACGTGAAAGAGCAGGAATGGATAGTAGTCTGAAGGTTGAACTAGGCTCTTCAGTCTTGTAGTGACGTCCCTAATTTGGGCCCCAGGGAGGCAGCAAACTTCCCTGTAAAGAGGGTCCAGTCTGCAAACGGGTGCTTCCGTTCTGCACAGGAGGGAATCACCAATGATCATAACTCGCCATTGTTTCTTCTTGGCACTGGTCTTAACGCAGGTTTTGTTGTGAGGGGTTGGTCTCTCTGATCTTGGCAAGACTGCTTGTGCAGGTTCCTCCTCTTTCTCATTATGCGCTTCATCTACCATACCCAGGGCTTCATACCTGTTCTGTAAGGGTATCTTAGAGGGTAAGGAGGGGTATCTCTTACCGCTCCATGCTGTAACCTTCTTCCACCCCTCCTTATCCCTTGTGACACTGCCTTCCTCCTGGCACAAAGCAGATCCAGGACCTGCCTCCATAGTGGCCACGCTGAGTTGGCTTCTATGCATCATAGATGGCAGAGTACAGCTCCACTGATCAATCCTGATCAGTATCCTGAATACTCCTCAGTCTGCCCACCTCCTTCTGCAGCTCGGCCGCCAAGCAGAGCAGTTCATCAATCTGGTCACACCTCCCACAGTCTTGCTTGCAATCACTTTCCACCTCTAGGAATATCCCTTCATACATCCCACAGCCAGAAACCTGGGAGGTCACATGCTTGAACAGGAGCTCTGTCTGTGTTGCTGCATTGGTTCTACCAGGTGCTAGAAGCTCAGGAGAAGCAGAGGACACTGCTTTTTGCCAGGTGGTCACCACGCTGCCACACACAGCCTGCCCACTACCGCATGCCTGCCCGCTGGGAAATATATATGCTTGTCTGTTGCAATCAGCTGGGCTGATTGTTTTTGCTTGCTTAAATCCCCTGCGCTGCCTGGTGCAGGCTCTGCCCCTTGCTGTCTCTTCCAATCAGCAGGTCTGGGGTCAGTTGCTTGGGGAACAGCCCCTGTTCAGACAAGCCTCTACTTGTCCACGTGTATCCCTTGTGTGTCCCACAGCTGCTTGCTGTCGGTGCTCCTCGCACTGTTCTGGCGTCTGTTGCAATCAGCCAATGTATGAACCATCTTATTAATCCACACAGTAAAGCTTCAGCCGTCAACTCCCCAGCAGTGGGCCTGGTCTATGACCTTGTCATAAGGAAAACAAAGCTCAAAAGGGATGAAAAGCCTTACGCTTTTTCTACAACTGGGGATCCGGCACATATTTTGGGGGCTTTTTCGGGTGTTGCTGCTAAGAAAGTTCCCTTTGTGGCAGTGTATTGGGTGTATGTAGCAAGGTTTTGGTGGTGGGGGAGCCTGCAGGGGTGGCCTCTGTGAGAAGAGATCAGGGGCTTCCTTGTGCCAGACACAGCAGGTTTCAGCTGGCTCCAAAACAGACCCGCCACAGGCCAAAGCTGAGCCAATGGGTGAAGTTGGTGGTGCCTTTTTGAAAACATAAGGAAAGGGCAAGAATGCTGGACGGGGGGGGGGAGAGATGGAGAAACAGCAGCGTGAGCACCAGGGTCAGAGAAGTAGGGAGAGGAGGTGCTCCAGGCACTGGAGCAGTTATTTCCCCTGCAGCCTGTGGAAGACACCATGCTGGAGCAGATATCCACATTGCAGCCCATGGAGGACCCCACGTGTAGGGTGTGAGAAGACTTTGTCACGTTAACCGAGAATAGTTCACTTCCTCCAGCCAAACATGGAGAGTCCAAAGTACATCTTATCTTGATGGAGCCACCCGCACCCTTGTATGGGGCACCAGCGAGGTGGCCAGATGCGGATCCTGGAACTCAGACAACAGGATATGTATTACGTCATCAAATTCGTTAATGAAAGAAACAAGACATTGCACATGTATGTTTAATATCAGCTTATGTTTATTATCTGTCCCTGTGGTGCTTTCCCTTGAGCCTTGCCACGAGCGGAGCTCCGCTGCATCGGGTTTTCCCCTTTTTCTATTAGCATCGGCGCCTGGGGCTCCCACCGTGGAAACGCTACACTTTGAATAAAGCCAAAACTTCCACTTGCTGAGTGTCGTGCCTCGTCCCTGAGGGATTCGCATCTGCTTCTCGTGCTACACCACGTCAGAGCAGTTGGATGTTTCCTGAAAGAATCGTGGCCCATGGAGAGCCCATGCTGGAGCAAGTTGTTCCTGATGAGACTGTAGGCCATGGAAGGACCCACACTGGAGCAGGGGGAAAAGTGTGAGGAAGGAGCAGCAGAGAGGAACTACTATGTATTGACTGTAACCTTCTCATCTCCCCTGTGCCACTTAGGGGGGGTGGGTAGAGGAATCAGGAATGAAGGAGTGAAGTTGAGCCTGGGAAAGAGGGGTGGTGGGGAGGAAGGTGTTTTATTTTGGAGGAGCTTTGTTTCTCACTATGCAGATCTATTTTAATTGACAATAAATTACAGGCGGACATCACCAGAGGGTTTGACTTGCTCAGTCTGTACATGGATTTGGGGACTTTGCGGTTCCATTATTGTGCTGTGTTCTGACTGATGATAATAACAAGATTGTCACAGTGACATGATAAGCCACACTATGTGCCGGTAAGCTGTCACCACATCAACATGATCAGCATTGAAATAAAGACTGACCAGAGCAAGCATGTCTCATTTTGCTTTGGAAGTGTGATTATGAAGCTACATCTTCAGCCCTGGAAGCCTGTGATATTTTAAGAAACCACACCAAAATGGTAGTGGTAAAAAATTACAGGGATCCATCCTTGTACATGAATTACTATAGAGCCCAGGCTGGCAATGGTCTCCCTGTTTTTCAAAGCACTGCTGTGATGTATGGTGTGGGTGCTGGAGGTATATTCTGTAGCCTGTTTAGAAAAGCCATTCTGCTTGTGAAAAGGGGCTTGGAAATTGTTAAGCCACACATTATAAGTGCTGCTCAAGATATTGCAAAACAACACGTTTAGTAATGTTTCCAAGGTTGTCACAGATAAGTTGAAAACACGGGCAAATCAGGAAGGCTCAGGACTTGATTATATTGAAAGAAAAAGCCTTAAAAGAAGGAGAGTTGTGTCACGACCCCGGAGGAAAGGCCCGCACCAGCCCTTTAAAAGAAAAAGGGGGTGTGGTGGGTTAACCTTGTGTCCTGGTTTCGGCTGGAGTAAAGTTAATTTTCTTCTTAGTAGCTGGTACAGTGCTGTGTTTTGGATTTAGGATGAGAATAATGTTGATAACACACTGATGTTTTAGTTGTTGCTAAGCAGTGTTTATACTCAGTCAAGGACTTTTCAGCTTCTCATACTGCCCTGCCAGCGGAGGCTGGAGGGGCACAAGAAGCTGGGAGGGGACACAGCCAGGACAGCTGACCCAAACTGGCCAAAGGGATATTCCATACCATCTGATGTCATGCCCAGTATATAAACTGGGGGGAGTTGGCCGGGGGGCACCACGGCTCGGGGATTGGCTGGGCACCGGTCAGTGGGTAGTGAGCAATTGTATTGTGCATCACTTGTGTATGTTCTATTATTATTATTATTTTCCCTTCCTTTTCTGTCCTATTAAACTGTCTTTATCTCAACCCATGAGTTTTACTTTTTTTTTTTTCCTATTCTCTCCCCCATCCCAGTGGTGGGGGGGGGGTGAGCGAGCGGCTGTGCGGTGCTTAATTGCTGGCTGGGGTTAAACCACGACACCTTGGCTGGCTGCCAGGTGCCCACCAAGCTGCTCTCTCACTCCCCCTTCTCAGCAAAACAGGGTGAGAAAATAAGATGAAAAAGTTCATGGGTCGAGATAAGGACAGGGAGATTACTTACCGATTACTGTCACGGGCAAAACAAACTTGACTTGGGGAAAATTAATTTATTGCCAATTAAACAGAGCAGGACAGAACAAATCTAAAAAAATCCACCTTCCCCCCACCCCTCCCTTCTTCCCGGGCTCAACTTCACTCCCAACTCTTCTACCTCCTTCCCCCCCTGAGGGGCACAGGGGGACAGGAAATGAGGATTGTGGTCAGTCCATAACACTTCCTCTCTGCCACTCCTTCCTCCTCATGCTCTTCCCCTGCTCCAGCGTGGGGACCCTCCCATGGGAGGCAGTCCTTCATGACCTTCTACAGCATGGGTCCTCCCCACAGGCTACAGTTCTTCAAGAACTGCTCCAGCATGGGTCCTTTCCACAGGGTGCAGTCCTTCAGGAACGGACTGCTCCAGCATGGGTCCCCCACAGGACCGCAGGTTCTGCCAGAAAACCTGCTCTGGCGTGGGCTCCTCTCCACGGGGTCACAGTTCCTGCCAGGAGCCTGCTCCTGTGCAGGCTCTCCATGGGGTCACAGCTTCCTTCAGGGCACATCCACCTGCTCTGTCATGGGGTCCTCCACGGGCTGCAGAGTGGATATCGACTCCACCATGGACATCCATGGGCTGCAGGGGGACAACCTGCGTGTTATGCGCAAAAAGCAGCTTCAGATCTCTCAGGGAAGAGGCACAACACTCAGCGAGTGAAAGCTTTGGCTTTATTGAAAGCATAGCATTACCACGGTGGGAGCCCCAGGACACCGACACTAGTCAAAATGGGG
>NW_026114213.1:138367-216014 GCF_018139145.2 Gymnogyps californianus | reverse complement strand
GAGATGATTTATTATGACCCAGACAACGCGCAGTTTACCCACAGATCCAGACGAAGTCCGATGTACACGACCCACATGGCGGAAAGTTGTACGGAGCGCGCCATCGTCGTATGCCAATGCATTGGCAGTAATGGCCTGGAGAGATGAAGAGGCACTGACAGTGGATGACGTGGCTCGCCAACTTCAGCAATACGAATGAAGTCTCTCTTCCTCCCTACAGACCTGCGTCTCAGCTGTGGAAAAACTGTCCAAAAAGCATGAAAAACTGTTGCAGGAGTTCCAGCAACTCAAAGAGGATAGGTCCTACTCCCCACCTGTACGGACCAGTATCTCAGCTATTAAGAGTAAGCATTTTTCTGCTCAAGAGAGAGGATATAGAGGGTACACACCACGGGGTACCCTGTGGTTTTACCTGCATGACCACGGAGAGGACATGAGGAAGTGGGATAGAAAACCTACCTCGACCCTAGAGGCACGGGTACGTGAGTTGCGAGGAAAAACAATCACAAGAGGGGATTCTTCCAGGAAAATGTCACTCCAGTTTCCAGTGGGCAGTTCCCCAGACATAGTAGAAGGGCTGATCTCACTTCTGATCCTCTTGTAAGGGACTTCTGATTCATGTTTACAAAAAGTGAGTAACGAATACTATGACCAGGATTAGAGGGGCCCTGCCTCCAGCCAGGTGGAGGAGAGGGACAACCAGGTTTACTGGACTGTGTGGATTCGATGGCCTGGCACGTCAGACCCACAGGAGTATAAGGCTCTAGTAGACACCGGTGCACAGCGTACCCTAATGCCATCAAGCTATAAAGGGGCAGAACCCATTTGTATTTCTGATGTGACGGGGGATCCCAACAGCTAACTGTATTGGAGGCTGAAGTGAGCCTAACTGGGAATGAGTGGCAGAAACACCCCATTGTGTCTGGCCCAGAGGCCCCATCACATGACATACCTTTAGAGCCATGTTTTCTACCTGGGCAGCAATGTCCTGCCATAATGCAGCAGCCCAGATGGGTTTACCCCTGCGCTGCCAATTGGTCTTCTTCCATAGCTGTAGCCACCCCCACAGGGCATTTGCCACCATCCAGGAGTCAGTATAGAGATAGAGTACTAGCCACTTTTCTCGTTCAGCAATCTCTAGGGCTAGTTGGTTACTTCTGCAAACTGACTTGATTGACCTTCTCCTTCAATGGGACTCCACACAGCAGCTTTCCACTTCTGATAGTTTCCTACCACATGACAGGATCCATCAGTAAACAGAGCATAACGCCTTTCATCTTCTGATAACTCAGTACATGATGGTGCCTCTTGGGCACAAGTCACCTCCTCAGGTGATGCTCCAAAATCTCTGCCTTCTGGCCAGTCCCATGCTCCCCGGCTGCAGTGTAGAGTACATTTTGCACAGCTGGTCCTGTATGGTGTGCTGGTTCTAGCTGGGATAGAGTTAATTTTCTTCATAGTAGCTAGTATGAGGCTATGTTTTGGATTTGTGCTGAAAACAGTGTTGATAACACAGGGATGTTTTTGTTATTGCTGAGCAGTGCTTACACCGAGTCCAGGCCTTTTCTGCTTCTCACCCCACCCCACCAGCGAGGAGGCTGGGGGTGCACAGTTGGGAGGGGACACAGCTGGGACAGCTGACCCCAACTGACCAAAGGGATATTCCCTACCATATGATGTCATGCTGAGCAATAAAAAGCTGGGGGAAGAAGAAGGAAGAGGGGGACGTTTGGAGTGATGGCATTTGTCTTCCCAAGTAACCGTTAGGCATGATGGAGCCCTGCTTTCCTGGAGATGGCTGAACACCTGCCTGCCAATGGGCAGTAGTGAATGAATTCCTTGTTTTGCTTTGCTTGCGTGTGCGGCTTTTGCTTTCCCTCTTAAACTGTCTTTATCTCAACCCACGAGTTTTCTCACTTTTACTCTTCCAATTCTCTCCCCCATCCCACTGTGGGTGGAGTGAGCAAGCGGCTGTGTGGTGCTTAGTTGCCGGCTGGGGTTAAACCATGACATACGGATATGCCCAAGAGCTACCGCATGAGCTATCTCCTGTTCAATCTGCTCAAAGACTTGTTGTTGCTCAAGGCCCCACTCAAAACAGTACTTCTTTCGGGTCACTCAGTAGAGAGGGCTCGCAATGACATCGATGATGTCATCGATGTATTGTAGATGTTCAGGGGCATCATCCTGTTCCAGTGCAGTTTGGATTAGTCCATGACAAATGGTAGGGCTGTGCTTCCACCCCTGGGGCAGTCGATTCCAGGTGTATTGGACATCCCTCCATGTGAAAGCAAACTGTGGCCTGCATTCTGCTGCCAAAGGAGTTGAAAAAAATGCATTGACCATGTCAATTGTAGCACACCACTTGGCTGCCTTTGACTCCAGTTCATATTGGAGCTCTAACATGTCTGGTACAGCAGATCTTCTGAGAGGCCAGGCAGGGTAGATAGCTTTTTAATCTTCTCTGCGTTCACGGTGGCTACACCAAAAGCCCATCGGTACCCCTTTGGGTCCTTGAAGTACCCTCTCCTGAGGTAGTCTATGCCAAGGATACATGGGGCCTCTGGGCCGGTCACAATGGGGTGCCTTTGCCACTTGTCCCCTGTTAAGCTCACCTCAGCCTCCAATACAGGCAATTCTTGGCATCCCCCTGTCACTCCAGAGGTCCAGATGGGTTCCATGCCGCTATATCCTGATGGCACCAGTGTACACTGTGCACCAGTGCCTACCAAAGCTTTATAATTCTGTGGGTCCGATGTGCCAGGCCATCGAATCCACACAGTCCAGTATACCCGGTCATCCCTTTCCTCCTCCTGGTCGGAGACAGGGACCCTCTATTCTTGTGCCTGGTCAGAGTATTCACTGTCTGACCCTTTCAGTGCCAGACCAGAAGTCCCCTCACCAGAATCAAGGGAGGTGATTTCAGTCCTTCTATGTCTGGGAGATTGCTGATTGCCTTCTTGTGTCTCTACAGCAACTACACTGACAGACTTCTTGGGCGACCCCTTCTTAACAGCTGTCTTCCCCCTCAGTTCACGTACACGGGCTTCCAGCTTAAAGGTGGGTTCACCATCCCACTTCCTCATGTCCTCCCCCTGGTCACACAGGAAGAACCAGAGTGCACCACGCAGCATGCGCCTGAGGCTCCCTTTCCCTCTCACTGGGACAGGAGGAGACTGACTTCTTGGGGTGGCCCTGACAGCCGAGGCGCTGGCCCGTGGGGATGAGGAGGTACAGAGATTTTCTTCAAAGTTTTGGAGCCAGGAAGACGCTCTCTCCACAGTTGGTGTATCCTTATCTGGGCAATACATTGTTGACAGGCTGTTAGAATATGACGCTGGGGCATTTTGGACCACCTTCCTCCACATGGCCCGTGTGCACAGGACATCCTCTGGATCTTTGGAGACCTCGTCATTGTCTAGATCACTGTAGATGACTTCCAGCACTGCTAATTCTCTCAGGTACTGGATGCCTTCCTCAGTGATAGTCCACTTTCCTGGGGAGTTCACAAGATCTTCCTTGAATGGATATCTTGCCCTCACACTTGAGAGGAGCTGTCTCCAGAGACTGCAAATTGCTGCCTCTTTTCCAATTCCTCTCTCAAGTCCCCAGTTTCTAGCAAGGGATTCCAGCTGTTGGGCTTCCTTACTTTCCCATTGCTGACTGTTGGCCCCATTATCCCAGCATCGGAGCAGCCAGGCAGCAATCCTCCTCAGCTGCAGAAGGAAGAGAAAATATAACAAAAGGCTCGTGGGTCGAGATAAGGGCAGGGAGATCACTCAGCAGTTACTGTCACGGGCAGAAAACACTCGACTTGGGGAAAAATTAATTTAATTTATTACCAATCAAATCAGAGTAGGGTAATGAAAAATAAAAACCAAATCTTAAAACACCTTCCCCCCACCCCTCCCTTCTTCCCCGGCTCAACTTCACTCCCAATTTCTCTACTTCCTCCCCCCGAGCAGCACAGGGGGATGGGGAATGGGGGTTGCGAGCAGTTCATCACACATTATTTCTGCTGCTCCTTCCTCCTCACACTCTTCAACTGGTCCAGCATGGGGTCCCTCCCACGGGAGACAGTCCTCCACGAACTTCAACGTGGGTCCTTTCCACGGAGTACAGTCCTTCAGGAACAGACTGCTCCAGCGTGGGTCCCCTGCGGGGTCACAAGTCCTGCCAGCAAACCTGCTCCAGTGTAGGCTCCTCTCTCCACGGGTCCACAGGTCCTGCCAGGAGCCTGCTCCAGTGCGGGCTCTCCACGGGGTCACAGCCTCCTTCAGGTGCATCCACCTGCTCCGGCGTGGGGTCCTCCACGGGCTGCAGGTGGATATCTGCTCCACCGTTAACCTCCATGGGCTGCAGAGGGACAGCCTGCCTCACCATGGTCTTCACCACGGGCTGCAGGGGAATCTCTGCTCTGGTGCCTGGAGCACCTCCTCCCCCTCCTTCTTCCCTGACCTTGGTGTCTGCAGAGTTCTTTCTCTCACATATTCTCACTCCTCTCTTCCGGCCGCTCTTGCGCAGCTTTTTTCCCCCTTCTTAAATATGTTATCCC
This sequence comes from Gymnogyps californianus, assembly GCF_018139145.2. Classification (NCBI taxonomy): domain Eukaryota; kingdom Metazoa; phylum Chordata; class Aves; order Accipitriformes; family Cathartidae; genus Gymnogyps; species Gymnogyps californianus. Next base: position 211,459 of record NW_026114213.1, on the reverse strand, counting down.
AGAGGCGCTACCACCATCGCTGATTGGCTCAGCTTTGGCTAGCGGCGGGTCCGTCTTGGAGCCGGCTGGCATTGGCTCTATCGGACATAGGGGAAGCTTCTAGTAGCTTCTCACAGAAGCCACCCCTGTAGCCCCCCCTGGTACCAAAACCTTGCCACGCAAACCCAATACAATGAGGAAGGAGAGGGAGGAAAAGAACTTAATACCAGAGCACCATGTTCACTTGCTCAGTTGTTAAATCAATGAGATACTGTCTCTAAAAGACACTTGTTACTTAATAAAATATATAGATTAACGGAAGCAGAAAGCCAAGAAAGCATAATTCACTGCTGATCCAAGGATTTAATTTTAATTCTTTTAATTACATAGTCAAGGTAATAATTTGTAGCTATAAACTGACTTCTTACAGCCTTTGCAGGAGTTTTTTCTGTCTGTTCCAGTTAGATAAAAATATCTTTTTTGAGAGGATGATGAATAATATGTGTGATGATTTGCTACACTTTCTAACTCAGTTTATGAATGGTGTTATGGCTGTTATTGTAAGGTTCTTTTATCAAATTTAGAAGAGGTCAAGTCCTATATAAACATGTAGTATCCAGGACTAGACTAGATTTAAACTAAGGATTTTAGCATAGCAAATAGCCCAAAATGAGGAATCTTCTGCACTTATGATAAATCCTTTTCTCACTAAGAGATGTTTCTATGATTAGCAAGCCTGGGAAAAAAAAAGGTGCTCCTTGCATTATTTAGATTTCTCTCTTAAGAGATTCAGAAATTTTAAGGGGCTGTTATAATTACATTTTACATAACACAGGCCAGAGATTATCAAGTGATTCTTGTATCTTGGCCCTACCTCTACATACACCAGTTATGGGACTGGTGCCACAGCCAGGGGTTCGGCTACTTAGACCATGGGACTCACTTTGAGAAACCCAGTCTACTAGGGGCTGACGGGGTCCATCTGTCAGAGAAGGGGAAGAGCATCTTTGGTCATAGGCTTGCCAAACTGGTGAAGAGGGCTTTAAACTAAAGTTGCCGGGGGAGAGGAACCTCAATCCATTCCACTCCTACCAGTTTGATGCCAGGGCCAGCAATAGGTACCCAGAGCCTGGAGAGGGATCACAGGCCAGCAGGAGAGCACCTGAAGAGCAGCACAAAGGAATTCCAGCCAGTAAGTCAGCTTCATCGGGGGCCCAACTTAAATGCCTCTATGCAAACACACGTAGCATGGGGAATAAACAAGAGGAGTTGGAGACGTGCGCACACCTGCAGGGCTATGATCTTATTGGCATCACGGAGACGTGGTGGGATGGCTCCTATGACTGGAGTGTTGGAATGGAAGGATACAGGCTCTTTAGGAAGGACAGGCAGGGGAGACAAGGAGGGGGTGTCGCCCTCTATGTCAATGACCAGCTGGAGTGCATGGAGCTCCGCCTGGGATGGATGAGGAGCCAATGGAGAGCTTATGGGTCAGGATTAAAAGGAGGGCAGGGACAGGTGACATTATAGTGGGGGGTCTGCTACAGGCCACCTGACCAGGAAGACCGAGAGGATGAGGCCCTCTATAGACAGATAAGAGCAGCCTCACATTCACAAGCCCTGGTCCGCATGGGGGACTTCAACCACCCCGATATCTGTTGGAGGGACAACACAGCAGGGCATAAGCAATCCAGGAGATTCCTGGAATGCGTTGATGATAACTTCCTTCTCCAAGTGATAGAGGAGCCAATGAGGAGAGGTGCTATGCTGGACCTTGTTCTCACCAACAAGGAGGGGCTGGTGGGGAATGTGAAGCTCAAGGGCAGCCTTGGCTGCAGTGACCATGAAATGGTGGAGTTCAGGATCCTGAGGGCAGTGAGGAGGGTGCACAGCAAGCTTGCTACCCTGGACTTCAGGAGAGCAGACTCTGGCCTCTTCAGGGATCTGCTTGGTAGAGTACCATGGGATACAGCCCTGGAGGGAAGAGGGGCCCAAGAAAGCTGGTTAATATTCAAGGATCACCTCCTCCAAGCTCAGGAGTGGTCCATCCCAACAAAGAGGAAGTGAGGCAAAAATGTCATGGATGAACAAGGAGCTCCTGGGCAAACTCAAACACAAAAAGGAAGCCTACAGAGGGTGGAAGCAAGGACAGGTAGCCTGGGAGGAATACAGAGAAATTGTCCGAGCAGCCAGGGATCAGGTTAGCCATTGTTTGTATTAACTTGTTCCCAAGCTCAGCAAAATAGAGATAAGCAGTGCAGCCAGCAAACTCTGTGACCCACACAGAAGCTTGCCACTTAATAACTTCTATAGCTATTGCATGCTTGATACAAAACTGCCATTGTCTCGTGCCCCACGTTGGGCACCAAAAAGGACTGTGGTGGGTTGACCTTGGCTGGCCGCCAGGTGCCCACCAAGCTGCTCTATCACTCCCCCTCCTCAGCAGGAGGGGGGGGCGGGGGACAAAATAAGATGAAAAAGGACTTGTGGGTCGAGATAAAGGCAATTTAATAAAGAAAAAGCAAAGGTTGTGCAGAAGCAAAGGAAAACAAAAAGATTTATTCTCTACTTCCCATCAGCAGGCAATGTTCAGCCACTTCCTGGGAAGTACAGCCTCAGTACGTGTAGCGGCTTCTCCAGAAGACAAACACCTTAATAACAAATGCCCCCCCTCCTCCTTTCTCAGCTTTTATTGCTGAGCACGATGTCATATGGTATGGAATATCCCTTTGGTCACTTTGGGTCAGCTGTTTTGGCTATGTCCCCTCCCAACCTCTTGCTCACTGCCAGCCTGCTAGCCCTTAGGGGGTGGGGGGGGAGAGGGTTATGAGAGACAGCCTTGATGCTGTGGGAGCACTGCTCAGCAGTAGCCAAAACATTGGTGTGTTATCAACACCTTTCTAGCTACAAAGCACAGCACTATGAGGGCTGTAAGGGGAAAGTTAACTCCATCCCAGCCAGACCCAATACAGTTGGTGACACCCTGATGACTGCACCTACTGAGCAGCATGTCGGGGAGGCACGAGGGAGTGTCATGGACACTATGAGAGAGCAAGGCTGGGAAATTAATCCGCGGAGAGCACAGCAGTCCAGCATAACAAAATGGGGTGGTATATTTCTATGCAGGCAAAGCCAGGTCACCACAAACTCTGTGCCTTGCAGGAAAAAAATAGCCCAAATAGGATTGACAGATGTGACTCAACCTAATCTGGAGCTGTTTCCCCCTGCCTGGGCTCAGGAAGCCCCACCATATGAACATCTCACCTCTGAGAACCAAGTGTGCCTGGTTCACAGATGGTTAAGGGGGAGAAGTGGTGGAAGGCTGCCACATTTGATCCAGCTAAGCAAGGTAAGGGGAGGATAGCAGTCAGTATGCAAACTAATGGCTGTATTCATGATACTAGAGGAGACCCCCCCACTCCCAAGTTGTATATAAAAATAATGCCTTTGTTCTATTCACGCAGGACTGCTATGTGGAGCCTCACGCTACTGCTTTCACTCACTGCATGCTATGTATCAATATACATGAAGTGTCAGATGCCCCTGCCCTCCAGCCGAACCAAAGCTCCTCCTTGTCTACTGCATCACACAAGCACCTGGACTGTTTGGTGAAATTTGCACCACCATTGTCTTACAGGACACAGGAGAAGGAGTGGAGCCCGATGGCGGGACATCTCTGTTGGTCCTAGCTCTAATATCACTGCTATTCTACACTTATGCATATGCAGGAAGAAAACACGAAAGGCCAAAGCTCAATTAGAGTTGAAACTGGCCAGTCAGACAACAAAAAAGGCTTTTTTAGGTATGTTAATAGCAAGAGGAGGTCTAAAGAAAACATTGGACATATACTTGATGAAGATGGTCACCCGACAAATAGGGTTGAAGATAAAGCAGAGGCATTCAATGCTTTTTTTGCCTCAGTCTTTAATAATACTGATAGACCTTGGGCTGCCCGGTCCCCTGAGTCAGAGGACCACGAGTGTGGGAACAGTGATTTTCCATTTGTGGGCACTGAAATAGTAAGGGACCAGCTGTATCAGCTGAATGTTCATAAGTCCATGGGGCCTGATGGGATTCATCCCAGAGTACTGAAGGAGCTAGTGGATGTTATGGCAGGACCCCTCTCAATCATCTACCAAAGGTCTTGGGAGTCTGGGGGAGGTCCCCGCTGACTGGAAGCTAGCCAATGTTATTCCAATCTACAAAAAGGGTGTGAGGGAAGACCCAGGGAACTACAGACCTGTTAGTCTAACCTCAGTTCCTGGAAAAATTATGGAGAAGGTCATACTGGGTACTATTGAAAGGCATTTAAAGGACAATGCAATCCTCAGGCACAGTCAACATGGGTTCACAAAGGGAAAGTCCTGTTTAACTAATTTGATCTCCTTCTATGATAAGATCACCTGCCTAGTGGATGAAGGGAAGGCGGTGGATGTAGTTTTTCTGGATTTTAGTAAGGCTTTTGATACTGTCCCTCACAGCATCCTTCTGGACAAGTTGTCCAACTGTGAGATGAGCAGGTTCAAGGTGCGCTGGGTGAAGAACTGGCTGAAGGGCAGAGCTCAAAGGGTTGTAGTGAATGGGGCTATATCTGGCTGGTGACCAGTCACCAGCGGTGTTCCTCAGGGTTCAATTCTAGGGCCAGTTCTGTTCAATATATTTATCAATGATCTGGATGCAGGAGTTGAATGCACCATTAGCAAGTTTGCTGATGATACCAAACTGGGAGGTGCTGGTGACTCTCTTGAGGGACAAGAGGCCTTGCAGAGGGATCTGGATAATTGGAGCATTGGGCAATGGTTAATGGGATGAAATTTAACAAGTCCAAATGCCGGATTCTGCACCTGGGATGGAGTAACACCGGGCACAAGTATAGATTGGGAGACGAGTGGCTGGAGAGCAGCCCTGCAGAAAGGGACCTGGGGGTGCTGGTTGACAGCAGGCTCAATAGGAGTCAGCAGTGTGCCCTGGCAGCCAGGAGGGCAAACTGCATCCTGGGGTGCATCAAACACAGTATAACCAGCCAGTCAAAAGAGGTGATTATCCTGCTGTATTCAGCGTTGGTGCGGCCTCACCTTGAGTACTGTGTGCAGTTCTGGGCCTGACAGTTTAAAAGGGATGTGAAGGTCCTTGAATGCATCCAGAGGAGGGCAACAAAGCTGGTGGAAGGGCTGGAAGGCATGTCCTATGAGGAGCGGCTTAAGGACTCTGGGTTTGGCTAGTTTGGAGAGAAGGAGGCTGAGGGGCGACCTCATTGCTCTCTGCAGCTTCCTGAGGGGAGGGGAAGTGGAGAGGGAGGTGCTGATCTCTTCTCCCTGGGATCCAGTGACAGGATGCATGGGAATGGTTCAAAGCTGCATCAGGGGAGGTTCAGACTTGACATTAGGAAACATTTCTTTACCATGAGGGTAGTCAAACCCTGGAACAGGCTTCCTAGAGAGGTGGTCAATGCCCCATGCCTGTCAGTGTTTAAGAGGCCTTTGGACAATGTCCATTAGTAATATGCTTTAGCTTTTGGTCAGCCCTGAAGTGGTCAGGCAGTTGGACTAGATGATCGTTGTAGGTCCCTTCCAACTGGAACTATTCTACATCTATGTCTTCTATATCTATAATCTGCAATTTGCAATATCTTTAAGAAAGGTAAACTGCAGGTAAATGCAGCGAACTCATACCCTTCCTCCTCCAACCTCTCCATGGGCTGGCTTGGACGCTTCCTCCCTTGAAGCCTGTCTGCCAGGGGGTGGGGGGGAGGGGCATCTTGACCCCTTCCTCCCCACAAGCCTTTACTTTACAGGGAAGTGGATTTTGAGTAAAAAAGTTTCGACAATATATGCTTGAATTTAGTTGATATTGGCTTTAGTAATTCATGAGGGAATTTGCTTTAGTTCTCTGTGGATATTCCAATGCTTGAGAAAGAAAACTTTGAAAACCATACGTGAACCTTGCAGAGTTGCATATGTGCCTCAGAAAATGGTTTGAGTTAGACTTTGGCCTTATGCGGGGATTAGGCCTCCCTAGAATCCTGGCATGGACCCACAAGGACATGATCACACTGCTTGCAAATAGAATAGAGGCATCTTCATTGTGTGTGTGAGAAAAAGTTACACTGAAATTATTTACCCAAGTAATACATCTTATAGGTGCCTCATTATTACCAGAAGACAGGTGTCAGGCAAGATAAGTGTAATCTAAGAAACAAGTGTTTGAGTTTCTCAAAACTCACTTAATCTTGCTTACCTGCTCCTCATATTCAAAGCGTTGATTGCTTTTATGAGACCTCACAATGATGTTTTCAAGGGCTCTGGATAGTAATTTATTCATCTTTCATTCACCTTTCCCTACTTCTATTTCCTACCTAGCAGAAAAGGACTTATAGCACATTAACACTCTAGAATGGGACGCAGTACACTAATATCAAATCATTAATATGAAGGAGAGGTAGGGAAGACACAATGTTAAAATGAATAAATAAAGTCATTTCAGTGTAATTTATGGGGTTTAGACTCAGGTGGTTTAAAGTGAAAGAAGGTAGCTGTGCAACTTAAGCTTTCTTAATTCTTACACATGCTTTCCGTGGAGACTAAGTCTCAAAATATTTGAGAACTTAATATATTCTCTTACAAAAATGGCAGAGCTAGGAACCTTGTTCTTTGTATTCCACAGTGTTTGCTTGGTCTGTATTTCTGATGCCCTCTAGAAAAAGACTCAAAGCTTTGCTAGAAGAACTGCGGATTCAGAAAGGGGGAAAATACTGATTCTATGACAGTGAATGGCAGAAAAATTTGAAACTCTCTCTCCTGTTGGCACTCGTTGTGGTGGGTTGACCTTGGCCAGCTGCCAGATGCCCACCGAGCCACTCTCTCACTCCCCTCTTCAACAGAACAGAACAGGGGGGGAAAATAACATGAAAAAGCTCATGGGTTGAGATAAAAACAGGAAGATTCCTTAGCAATTACCATCATGGGCAAAGCAGAATGGGGAAAATTAATTTATTGCCAATTAAAATAGAGTTAGATGGTGAGAAAAAAAGACAAAACCAAAAACACCTTCCCCCCATCCCACCCCCCCATTCTTCCCAGGCTCAATTTCACTCTCTCACTCCGGACTCCCCCCACCCCCGAGCAGCACAGGGGGATGGGGAATGGGGGGGTTACAGTCAGTGCATAACAGTTCCTGTCTTCCACTCCTTCCTCCTCAGACTTTTCCCCTGCTCCAGCGTGGCTCCTCTCCACAGGCTGCAGTCCTTCAGGATAAACCTGCTCCAGCGTGGCTCCTCCATGTGCTGCAGTTCCTGTCAGGAGAATCTGCTCCTGCGTGGGGTCCTCCACAGGCTGCAGTGTGGATATCTGCTCCATCGTGGTCTTCTTCATGAGCTGCAGGGAAATACCTGCTCCATCGTGGTCTCTTCCAAAACTTCTAATGGCTGCAGGGGAATATCTGCTCCCATGCCATGGAGCACCTCTTCCCCCTCTTTGTTCTCTGATCTTGGTGCTCCCAGGATTGTTTCTCACACTTTTTTTTCCTCATTCCCCACTGCCTGTGCAGTGTTTTGCTCTGTCTTAAATATGTTTTCACAGAGGCACTACCAGCTTCACTGATTGGCTCAGCTTTGGCCTGTGGTGGATCTGTTGCCAAGCTGGCTGGAACTGGCTGTGTCTGGCATGGAGCAGCCCCTGGTCTCTACTCACACAGGCCACCCCTGCAGGCCCCTCTGCTATCAAAACCTTATCACGTAAACCCAATACACTTATCTAGTTTTCTTTGGACTAGTCATTACCATACAGCCAATGAGCAGGAATAATGAGCATTAGAATGACATATAGAATCATAGAATCATAGAATGGTTTGGGTCGGGAGGGACCTTAAAGATCATCTAGTTCCAACCCCCCTGCCATGGGCAGGGACACCTTCCACTAGACCAGGTTGCTCAAAGCCCCATCCAACCTGGCCTTGAACACTTCCAGGGAGGGGGCATCCACAACTTCTCTGGGCAACCTGTTCCAGTGCCTCACCACCCTCACAGTAAAGAATTTCTTCCTAATATCTAATCTAAATCTACCCTCTTTCAGTTTAAAACCGTTACCCCTTGTCCTATCACTACACTCCCTGATAAAGAGTCCCTCCCCATCTTTCCTGTAGGCCCCCTTTAAGTACTGGAAGGCTGCTATAAGGTCTCCCCGCAGCCTTCTCTTCTCCAGGCTGAACAACCTCAACTCTCTCAGTCTGTCTTCATAGGAGAGGTGCTCCAGCCCTCTGATCATTTTTGTGGCCCTCCTCTGGACCCCCTCCAACAGGTCCATGTCCTTCTTATGTTGGGGGCCCCAGAGCTGAACGCAGTACTCCAGGTGGGGTCTCACGAGAGCGGAGGAGAGGGGCAGAATCACCTCCCTCGACCTGCTGGTTACACTTCTTTTGATGCAGCCCAGGATACAAATGGCTTTCTGGGCTGCAAGCACACATTGCTGGCTCATATTCAGTTTTCCATCCACTAATACCCCCACGTCCTTCTCCTCGGGGCTACTCACAATCCACTCATCGCCCAGTCTGTATTTGTGCTTGGGATTGCCCCGACCCATGTGCAGAACCTTGCACTTGGCCTTGTTGAACTTCATGAGGTTTGCATGGGCCCACCTCTCAAGCCTGTCCAGGTCCCTCTGGATGGCATCCCTTTCCTCCAGTGTGTCGATCGCACCACACAGCTTGGTGTTGTCGGTAAACTTGCTGAGGGTGCACTCAATCCCACTGTCCGTGTTGTCGACTGTCGTGGTTTAACCCCAGCCAGCAACTAAGCACCACGCAGCCGCTTCCCCCTCCCCCCTCCCAGTCGGATGGGGAGGAGGATCGGAAAAAAAGGTAAAACTCGTAGGTTGAGATAAGAACAGTTTAATAACTAAAGTAAAATAAAATGTAATTATGACAGATGGAGCCCAAAGTCATGGACTGAATGAACTCAATGAACATTTTAAAGGGACATTTAAATGGACGTTTTAAAGGCCTATAGATTAAGGGAATGGTATCTGTGTGTATATGTATCAAAAGACAGGAAAAGTGGTGGTGATTAATTGAAAATGCATTGGAAAGTGTGGGACCTGGACATGAAGTAGATGGTATAGAATAAGGGGTGGATACTGTCCTGGTTTCAGCTGGGATAGAGTTAATTTTCTTCCTAGTAGCTGGTATAGTGCAGTGTTTTGGATTTAGTATGAGAATAATGTTGATGATAACACACTGATGGTTTTAGTTGTTGCTAAGTAGTGTTTATACTAAGTCAAGGATTTTTCAGCTTCTCATGGCCAGCCAGCAAGAAGGCTGGAGGGGCACAAGAAGTTGGGAGGGGACACCGCCAGGACAGCTGACCCAAACTGGCCAAAGGATATTCCATACCATATGACATCATGCCCAGTATATAAACTGGGGGGAGTTGGCTGGGAGGGGCGGATCGGTGCTCGGGAACTAACTGCCGAGTTAACTTGCCGGCTGGGGTTAAACCACGACAGAAAGGCGCTATGCTCTGTTTACTGATGGATCCTGTCATGTGGTAGGAAACTATCAGAAGTGGAAAGCTGCTGTGTGGAGTCCCATTGAAGGAGAAGGTCAATCAAGTCAGTTTGCAGAAGTAACCAACTAGCCCTAGAGATTGCTGAATGAGAAAAGTGGCCAGTACTCTCATGTCTCTACTGACTCCTGGATGGTGGCAAATGCCCTGTGGGGGTGGCTACAGCTATGGAAGAAGACCAATTGGCAGCGCAGGGGTAAACCCATCTGGGCTGCTGCATTGTGGCAAGACATCGCTGCCCGGGTAGAAAACGTGGCTCTAAAGGTATGTCATGTAGATGCTCACATGCCCAAAAGCTGCGCCACTGAAGAACATCGAAACAATGAAGAGGTAGGCAAGGCTGTCAAAATTGAAGTAGCTCAGGTGGACCTGGACTGGGAGCGTAAGGGTGAGCTATTTGTAGCTCGATGGGCCCACGAAACATCGGAACATCTAGGGAGAGATACAACATACAGATGGGCTCGTGATCGAGGGGTGGACCTGACCATGGAGGCCATCACACAGGTCACCCATGAATGTGAAACATGTGCAGCAACCAAGCGAGCCACATGAGTAAAGTCTTCCCGGAATAGAGGGCGGTGGCTGAGTTTTCGATATGGCGAGGCCTGGCAAATTGACTATATTGGACCACTGCCACGAACACGCCAAGGCAAGCGCTATGTACTCACCATGGTGGAAGCAACTACTGGCTGGCTAGAAACATACCCTGCAAACCATGCCACTGCCTGAAGCACCATCTTAGGCCTTGAAAGGCAAATTTTGTGGCAACATGGTACCCCAGAAAGAATTGAGTCAATTGGGACTCATTTCCGAAATAACCTCATAAACTCCTGGGCTAAGAAACACAGCATTGAGCGAGTGTATCACATCCCCTATCACCCACAAGCCTCTGGAAAGACTGAGAGATATAATGGACTGTTAAAGACTATGTTGAGAGCATTGGGCAATGGGGCATGGAAGCACTGGGATACAAGTTTAGCAGCAGCCACTTGGCTGGTTAACAGCAGAGGATCTGCTAACTGTCCTGGTCCTGCCCAAACAAAACCCCTACATACTGTGGGAGGAGATAAGGTCCCCGTAGTGCACATGGGGAAGTGGCTGGGGAAGGCAGTATAGATTGCTCCTCCCATGGGAAAAGGCAAACCCATTTGCAGGATTGTCTTCGCTCAAGGACCTGGGTGTACTTGGTGGGTAATGCAGAAGGATGGGGAGACCCAGTGTGTGCCACAAGGAGATTTAGCCTTGGGGGAAAAATAATCTGTGATGTGAGTTGTATGTTGTAGGAAGTAATGTAGCAGGAACGACCTGAGTCAACGAAGAGTGAACTTTGCAAGCAACTGGGCGAGTGCAACGATGACCCAAACCAAGCTGGTGTTGGCACTCAGCAATCGAACATGCTGATTCTCCTGTCCTGAGCACCCATGGAATGGAAAAATAATATCTATCTATCTGTTAAGGGACAGGGGATATAGTAGTTAATGAGAATGTATAAATCTGTATGTTGGGTATAAAGATGGTTTAAGTATGTAGTAGAAGTTCTAAGTGTTGGTAAGAAGGGATTTCAGTAATGAGAATTAGATACAATGGGATGGTTAGAAGATATATATAAATGTGTTAAATTATGTGGGTCCTGAGCATGACACAAATGGTATGGAATAAGGGGTGGAGATTGTATTGGGTCTGGCTGGGATAGAGTTAACGTTCCCTATGGCAGCCCTCATAGTGCTGTGCTTTGTATTTGTAGCTAGAACAGTGTTGATAACACACCAATGTTTTGGCTACTGCTGAGCAGTGCTCCCACAGCATCAAGGCTGTCTCTCCAAACCCTCCCCTCCCCCTCCAAATGCTAGTAGACTGGGGGTGGGCAAGAGGTTGGGAGGGGACATACATAGCCAGAACAGCTGACCCAAAGTGACCAAAGGGATATTCCATACCATATGAGGTCGTGCTCAGCAATAAAAGCTAAGAGAAAGGAGGAGGGGAGGGGGCATTTGTTATTAAGGCGTTTGTCTTCCGGAGCAACCGCTATGCGTACTGAGGCTGTACTTCCCAGGAAGTGGCTGGACATCATCTGCTGATGGGAAGTAGAGAATAAATCTTTTTGTTTTCCTTTGCTTCCGTGCACGGCCTTTGCTTTTTCTTTATTAAACTGCCTTTATCTTCACCCACGAGTTTTTTCATCTTATTTTCTTCTCCCCCCCCCCCCCTGCTGAGGAGGGGGAGTGATAGAGCAGCTTGGTGGGAACCTGGCGGCCAGCCAAGGTCAACCCACCACACCAACGTAACAGTACAGCTCCCACTTTGGGGAGAGGCTGCACTCCCCCAAATGCTGACCCACAATCCCCTGACAAGGTGTGGGGCTGTACCGGTCTCCCTGAGGCAGCACAGAAACGCACACTGCTGGCCTCCCTAGCACTATGGATGCTGAAGGAGGCGTTTGCCAAGTCTGTAATAGCAAGCCAGTTGCTCGCCCTGGCCTCTGGCTGCTCTAGCAAGGTGAACTATTGGGAGCGAGCGCAGTCCTGGGAGTGCCAGGACCCAGCCAGTTCCTTTACATGCCAAAGAGGGCTATTAAAAAGCGAATGTATCTGTCAGAGGACCTTCGCTTCTATCAACTGTTTAGTAGTCTGAGAGTTGCCAGCATGCCCCCTGGGCAGCCGGTACTGCTCTGAGGCTACAGGTTTGGAGGGGGTGAGATAGCACAACCATGGAGGCGGGGGAGGAGTTGAAATCCTCCACATTGCGAGTGCCCGAACTCAAGCTGATGGGAGTCCAAATGGATATTTTCCTCCAGCGGTGTTAATAGCCTTGCCCACTACAGGTTGCAACCTGTGATATATTGGGGCACCCTCGGAGCCCCCTTTGCAAGCCATACTGGAGAGGGACCGCCCCGTCTTTGTTTGCATGGAGAAAGCTCAGGGTGGGGAGCGACAATTGAGGAAGATGAATCTTCCCTGTGGACAGATGGAGGCACAAGCAGGACTGATGCCCCAGGGCTCTGCAATTCCTTTCACCCCTTCTCCCTCGCCTTGTTAATCACCAACAGCTGGACTGGAATGCTGTTGCCGCACTCATCCTCCGACCCCTCTGTCCACTCCTCATCCCCGGAGTCCCTGAGGTCTCCATCCCATTTCCCTCATGGCAAACAGTTTGTACCGCAGCGATGCCCTTCCCAGGCGGCCCCATGCACCACCCCTGCTCTGCATGCTCCCATCCCACCATTTGCTGCCCAAGGGCTGCCATGCGCTGATGCACCTGCAGCTCATGCCGGGCTGCTTGCTTCAGCTCTACACATCCCCATGTCCGTTTCAAGCACATTAGTAACAACCAAAACCAGTGCAAATTTTTCTTTTCTCTACCCTATATTTCTTGAGACAAGCTAATATTTCAACTGGAGTGGGACATTCAGACAATTCCTCCTCACTTTCCCAATCCACTGGAGAAGCCACCTGGGCCAAATGCCTTGTGACCACCCGCCATGGCTGCGTGCGGGGCCAGCCAGGCACCCAGCCTATCTCTTCCTCACTATCCTTTCTCCAGAAAGGCATTTCTCGTTGGGAGCTGCTGACTGTGCCAAATGTTTTGCACCAGGAGGTGCTGCTCCATTATGATCCCAGTAAGAAAGGCACTCAGACTCTGCAAAGTGTCATTTAAAATACTATTTATTGGGTCTAACACTATAAAGAAGGCGAGAATAGTATAGATAATCTTACAACCCTTCAGATGCTGGGAACCCCAAGTTATGCAGCATTGAACGGCCTCCAATCAGGGTGCAGCATGCTGTACAGACCCCATCCATGCAAGGGTTCCCCATTTTGCTCCTCTCAGTTCTTATAGGATTTTCTTACAGGAAAACAAATCTATTCATCATTTCTACTGTCCAACAAAAGAATGTTCCCATGGGAACTTGTTGCTGCAGCTTTAGACAAAGACAAGGCCATGCAGGTGGCGTAACCACTGGTACCGAGTGGGAGCTACCTGTAGGCTCTTCTGTTACAGTCACAGAATGGTTGAGGTTGGAAGGGACCTCTGAAGGTCATCTAGTACAAACCCCCTGCTCAAGCAGGGCCACCGAGAGCCAGTTGCCCAGGACCCTGTCCAGACAGCTTTTGAATATCTCTAAGGATGAAGACTCCACAGCCTCCCTGGGCAACCTGTTCCCGGGCTCACTCACCCTCACAGTTAAAAAGTGTTTCCTGATGTTCAGAGGGAACATCCTGTGTTTCCATTTGTGCCCATTGCCTCTTGTCCTGTCACTGGACACCACTGAAAAGAGCCTGTCTCTGTCTTCTTTACATCCTCCCTTGAGGTATTTATCTACATTGATGAGATTCCCCTCTGAGTCTTCTCTTCTCTAGGCTAAACAGTCCCAGCTCTCTCAGCCTTTCCTCATATGTGAGGTTCTCCAGTCCCTTAATCATCCTTGTGGCCCTTTGATGGACTCTCTCCAGTATGTCCATGTCTCTCTTGTACTGGGGAGTCCAGTACAAGTACAAGTACTCCAGATGCGGCCTCACCACTGCTGAATAAAGGGGAAGGATCACCTCCCTTGACCTGCTGGCAATACTTTGTCTAATGCAGTCCAGGATACCATTAGCCTTCTTTGCTTCATGGGCACATTGCTGGCTCATGTTCAATTGGTGTCCACTAGGACCCTCAGGACCTTTTCTGCAAAGCTGCTTTCCAACTGGTCGGCCCCCCAGCATATACTGGTGCCTGGGGTTATTCCTCCCCGGGTGCAGGACTTTGCGCTTTCCTTTGTTGAACTTGCTGAGGTTCCTGTCGGCCCATTTCTCCAGCTTGTCGAGGTCCATCTTAATAGCAGCATGACCCTCTGGTGTGTCAGCCACTCCTCCCAGTTTTGTGTATTCTGCAAACATGCTGAGGGTACACTCTGTCCCATCATCCAGATCATTAATGAAGACATTGAACAGGACTGGACCCAGTATTGACCTCTGGTGTACACCGCTAGTTACTCGCCTCCAACTAGACTTTGCATTGCTGTTCACCACCCTCTGGGCCTGGCCTTTCAACCAGTTTTCAACTCACCTCACTGTCTGCTCATCTAGCCCATACATCAACAGCTTCTCTATGAGGATCTTATGGGAGACAGTGTCAAAAGACTTCCTGAAGTCCAGGTAGACAATATCCACTGCACTCCCCTCATCTACCAAGCCAGTCACTTCATCGTAGAAGGTTACCAAGCTGGTCAAGCATGACTTCCCCTTGGTGAAGCCATGCTGACTACTCCTGATGACCTTCTTGTCCTTCATTTGCCTGGAAATGGTTTCCAGCTGCTCCATCACCTCCCCAGGGATCAAGGTGAGGCTGACCAGCCTGTAATTCCTTCTGTCCTCTCCTTCTTGCCCTTCTTGAAGATAGGAGTGACATTTGCATTCCTCCAGTCCTCAGGCACCTCTCCCAGTTGCCATGATTGATCAAAGATTATAGAGAGTGGCCTCGCAATGACATCAGCCAGCTCCCTCAGCACTCGTGGGTGTACCCCATCTGGGCCCATGGACTTGTCCAGTTTGCTTAGGTATTCCCTGACCTGAACGTCTTCTGCCAAGGGTACATCCTCCTTGCTCCAGACTTTCCCCTTGGTCTCTGGGACCTGGGATTCCTGAAGGCCAGTCTTGCTAGAAAAGACTGAGGCTAAGAAGGCATTCGGTACCTCAGCCTTTTCCATGTCCTGTGTCACCAGGTCCCCTGTCTTGTTGAGCAATGGCCCCACATTTTCCCTAGTCTTCCTTTTGCCACTTATGTACTTGTAGAAGCCCTTCTTTTTGTCTTTGACATCCCTGGACAGATTCAATTCCATGTGGGCTTTAGCTTTCCTAACCTCATCCCTGCATGCTTGGACAATATCTCTGTATTCCTCCCAGGTTACCCCTCCTTGCTTCCACCTTCTGTATGCTCCCTTTTTGTGTTTGAGTTTTGCCAGGCTCTCCTTGTTCATCCATGCAGGCCTCCTGGCATTTTTGCCTGACTTCCTGCTTGTTGGGATGGAACTCTCTTGAGCTTGGAGGAGGTGATCCTTGAATATCAAAAAGTTTTCTCGGACCCCTCTTCCCTCCAGAGCCCTATCCCATAGGACTCTTCCAAGCAGATCCTTGAAGAGACCAGAGTCTGCTCTGCTCAAGTCCAGGGTTGTGAGCTTGCTTTTTACCCTCCTCCCTCCTTCCCCTCAGGATCCTGAACTCCGCCATCTCATGGTCACTGCAGCCAAGGCTGCCTTTGACCTTCGCATCCCCAACGAGCCCCTCCTTGTTGGTCAGTAGGAGGTCCAGCAGAGCACCTCTCCTCGTCAACTCCTCTATCACTTGGGTGAGGAAGTTGTCGTTGATGCGCTCCAGGAACCTCCTAGATTGCTTATGCCCTGCTGTGTTGTCCCTCCAGCAGATATCGGGGTGGTTGAAGTCCCCCGTGAGGACCAGGGCCTGTGAACGTGAGGCTGTTCCCATCTGTCTGTAGAGGGCCTCATCCACTTGTTCTTCCTGGTCGGGTGGCCTATAGCAGACACACCCTAGAATGTCACCTTTGTCTGTCCTCTCTTTAATCCTAACCCATAAGCTCTCAGTTGGCTCCTCATCCATCCCCAGGCAGGGCTCCATGCATTCCAGCTGCTCTCTCACATGAAGGGCAACTCCCTCTCCTCGTCTTCCCTTCCTGTCCTTCCTAAAGAGCCCGTATCCCTCCATTGCAACACTCCAGTTATGGGAGCCATCCCACCACGTCTCCGTGATCCCAACAAGATCATAGCCCTGCAACTGCACGCGGATCTCTTAACTAATTGTACTGGTTTTGGCTGGGATGGAGTTAATTTTCTTCATAGTAGCTAGTATGGAGCTATGTTTTAGATCTGTGCTGAAAACAGTGTTGATTGATAACACAGGGATGTTTTAGTTACTGCTGAGCAGTGCTTACACAGTGTCAAGGCCTTTTCTGCTCCTCACGCTGCCCCACCAGCGAGTAGGCTGGAGGTGCACAAAAACTTGGGAGGGGACACAGCTGGGACAGCTGACCCCAACTGACCAAAGGGATATTCCATACCATATGATGACATGCTCAGCAATAAAACTAGAGAGGAGGTTGGCGAGGGGGCCGCTGCTCAGGGACTGGCTGGGCATCGATCGGTTGGTGGTGAGCAAGTGTTTGCATCACTTGTCTTTCTTGGGTTTTATTTTCCTCTCTCTTTGTTTTTGGGTTTTTTTTTTCTCTTTTCCTTACAATTTTTTTTAATTATTATTATTTGCAGATCAGAGGGCTGGAGCACCTCTCCTATGAAGACAGACTGAGAGAGTTGGGGTTGTTCAGCCTGGAGAAGAGAAGGCTGCGGGGAGACCTTATAGCAGCCTTCCAGTACCTAAAGGGGGTCTACAGGAAAGATGGGGAGGGACTCTTTATCAGGGAGTGTAGTGATAGGACAAGGGGTAACGGTTTTAAACTGAAAGAGGGTAGATTTAGATTAGATATTAGGAAGAAATTCTTTACTGTGAGGGTGGTGAGGCACTGGAACAGGTTGCCCAGAGAGGCTGTGAATGCCCCCTCCCTGGAAGTGTTCAAGGCCAGGTTGGATGGGGCTTTGAGCAACCTGGTCTAGTGGAAGGTGTCCCTGCCCATGGCAGGGGGATTGGAACTAGGTGATCTTTAAGGTCCCTTCCAACCCAAACCATTCTATGATTCTATGATTCTATGATTTCTTTTTAATTATTAAACTGTTTTTATCTCAACCCACGAGTTTCTTTCTCACTTTTACCCTTCCGATTCTCCCCCCATCCCACTGACAGGGGGAAGTGAGTGAGCGGCTGTGTGGTGCTTAGTTGCCAGCTGGGATTAAACCACGACAGTCCTTTTTGGTGCCCAATGTGGGGCCCGAAGGGTTTGAGATAACAGATTTGACCAGAGTGTATTAGAAGGGATTTATATCTGTTAACAGTTGCTGGTCACAGTATTGATTCATCTGTTCTCGATATTAGTTTATCTGATCTGTGCCATGCTGGAGTTAAACCATGACACTCATCATGTTTATTCCCCATGCTGCGTGTGTTAGCATACAGGCACTTCAGAGAGGCACCCCAGCACGTTGAGTTCCTGGAGAGGGTTTGGGGGATTTCTCCATGTCCTGGTTTTGGCTAGGACAGAGTTAATTTTCTTCCTAGTAGCTGGTATAGTGCAGTGTTTTGGATTTAGTAGGAAAATAATGTTGATAACACACTGATGGTTTTAGTTGTTGCTAAGTAGTGTTTATACTAAAAGTCAAGGAGTTTTCAGCTTCTCGTGCCCAGCCAGCAAGAAGGCTGGAGGGGCACAAGAAGCTGGGAGGGGACACCGCCAGGACAGCTGACCCAAACTGGCCAAAGAGCTATTCCATACCATATGACATCATGCCCAGTATATAAACTGGGGGAGCTGGCTGGGAGGGGGGATCGCGGCTCGGGAAGTAACTGGGCATCGGTCAACGAGTGGTGAGCAATTGCATTGTGCACCACTTGCTTTGTATAGTTTAATTCTTTTAGTATTACTATTGTCACATTATTATTATCATTATCATTGTTTTTCCTTCCTTTCTGTCCTATTAAACTGTCTTTATCTCAACTCACGAGGTTTTTTTTTCCTGATTCTCTCCCCCATCCCAGGGGTGGGGGGGCAGTGAGCGAGCGGCTGCGTGGTGCTTAGCTGCCGGCTGGGGTTAAACCATGACACTCCATAATGGTGCCTTGTAGGTACTTCCTTGCTTACATGCAGGTGCTGGAGGTGACCCTGCTTAAGCCCCATTTTGTTGACTTTGTGATCCCTTCCTGTCACATCACCCCATGCCCTTTGCTCAGCAATCCTGTCCATCACTCCCTCACAGGGCTGCTGGTTACTCTCTCCCTCCCCCATCTTTCCTAGTTTAAACCCTCCTTATGAGGTCAGACATCCTACTGGTGAAAACAGTTTTGCCCTGCTTAGTAAAGTGGATCCCATCTCTCCCAAGCAGACACTGGTCTGCAAACAGGGTCCCATGGTCATAGAACCCAAAACCCTGTCGCCAACACCAGTTCCGCAGCCAATTATTAACTTTTTCTATTAGTGCCCTTCTCCTTGCACCCTTTCCCCTCTCTGGCAGGATTGAGGACGACACTGCCTGGGCCCCCACGCCCTTGACTACTGCCCCCAGAGCTTTGTAGCCACTTTTGATACTGTCCAGGTTTCCCCTGGCAGTATCATTGCCCACATGGAAGAACAGCAGGGGGTAGTAGTCAGAGGGCCAGATGAGCTTCTGCAGTCCCTCCACAACATCCTGGATCCTGGTCCCTGGCAGGCAGCAAACCTCTCTAGATGATTAGTCCCGCATCAGGGAGTCTCCAATTACAGTGGCTCACCATTTCTTCCTGGTAGTCTTGCATGGTTTGGGGTTAGGTGGACCAGGTTCTTTGCTTGTAGGCACTTCTGGTGTGAAAGGCAAGGTGTTAACTGCAATACGACTTGCTTAGAAGAATGGACACTACCTGGGACTATGAGCTTTTACCTCAGGGTCGATGTGACCTGAAGACCCAACCTAAGCCAGCTCTCACCAGCTGAGAACACCCCATACTGACGATAAAACAATAGAAGATTTGCCTTAGGAAGCCAGGCATATAACCACGGCCAGAACAGCAACCAACCAGAATCCAGTATAAAACCACTCCACCTGCATGGGACATCGGTTTAGAACAATGAAGATTAACACACCACTGACCATACATCTACACCACCTGCATGGGACAAGCACATACTGATTACGTGAGCAATAGTAACTGATTAGCCCACCCCTTAACATGAGTGATTTGATTGGTCTACACAACTGTATTGTAACATATATAAGCCCTGCTTTCCTCTGTATCGGGGTCCTCCATGCGTTAGGCTGGGGCACTGCTATGCGCATAGCTAAAATAAGAGAATAAATTCCCTTGGTAACTCTATGCTAAGCATCCTTGTCTCCCTCCTCAGCCAGCAAAGAACTGACTTTTACACTGGCTACTGTCTGGGAACAACTTGAATCATGTTATTTATAGCTCATTATAGTGATTATTTGGCCAGTTACTCCAAAAATTGTGATGAAAAGAAAGAGAAATGGAAAGGTACAAAACCATCTCAGTAGTTTCACTCAAGAAGATTTAATTATTTTTCCTCAAAAATTGAATTTCTAAGGAAGTTTTTCATTACAAATTCAACGTTTGGTCAACTTCAAGCATTAGTGCTGTATAAACATCATGGATGAGAGCCCATCTTTGTGAACCCATAGAGTGATCAGAGCCTGGACAGCAGTGGTGTAAGCCTTCCCATAGTTTTGCCAGTGCATCTTGAGCCGGACTAGAAGAATGTCATTAGAGTTGAGAAAGCAGTTCGGACTCTGTCCCTCCTGGGTTCCTTGCTGAGTGGCACGAAGCTGCCAGTGCTGAGGATGGCTTGGCAATTCAGAAAACGCCCAGAGAGTTGTGACAAGAAACCACCCCTCTCTCTTTCCATGACCCCAAATGGCCAATGGACAGCACAGAGTTGCAAGTACAGATTCTTTAAGACATATTTTATATGCTTATTTCCTTCATCTCTCTTCTGACTTTCCTGGTGAGCCTGAAGCCCTTGACATGAAATAACTGGTCTGCTAGGCTGTCTACTTTTTGTGCTATGGACTGTATTTAGGTACAATAAAAAAGGAGCCTCAGTCTCCTGGAGTTTCCCTTGAGTGAGAAATGGCAGTATGAGAAAAGAAAAGCCTTTTGTGCAAAAGAAAGGAGGGTTAATTTCCTATTCTAAAGTGGCACCACATGCTCACACACCCTGATGGATTATTTTAAAACAAACAGCACGCCCTGAATAGTTCCTATTTATGTCAGGACACTTTTGGGGATGAGTGATACCCAGATGATGAACAAATAATTAAGCCATGATGAGATATAACAAAAGATCTGTGACTGTTATGAAATAAACCCTTTCCAGAAACTTTTAAAGCATCAGCTGCAGGTGAGTTCCCCCAGTCAATCAGACATGATTGCATCACGTAATCAACACCCCCTACACTTACCTTATTTGCTCTTATGAAATTCCTGATAGTTTTTACCCATAAATAATTTGGGTAATTGGCTGTGGTCACTGCAAGCTACCAATTATCCCAATACCACCACTCACCATCATTAGTTGCCATTGTGTCAGCTACTCCATTGCAAAAACTCCAGTTTCTAGATGAGAGAAATATTAGTCAGATTTTTTTTTTTTGCTCCAGGGCACTTACTTTCCAAAGTCCTCTACTAAAAAATACATGAAAGAATGAATTTAATTCAGATTGGTACCTTGCTCTGTTAAATTTATTCAGGTTTTAAAATATGCAGGAGTTTTAGTCATTTAAGTTTCTCTGAATGTAGTACATCAGCAAAGCTTGACTGACACTGGAGCAACAGCAGTTTCTATCAAACAAGTATCTCACTCTAACTCTGTTCTTCAAGTTTTGAAGGTGACTCATTGTGGTGGGTTGACCTTGGCTGGCCGCCAGATGCCCACCAAGCCACTCTATCACTCCTCCTCCATCAACAACACAGCAGGAGAAAAATAGGACAAAAAGCTCGTGGGTCAGGATAAGGAAAGGGAGATCACTTACCAATTACCGTCACGGGCAAAACAGACGCAATTTGGGGAAATTAAGTTAATTTATTGCCGATTAATAACAGAGTAGGATAATGAGAAATAAGAACAAAATCTAAAATCACCTTCCTCCCACCCCTCCCTTCTTCCCAGGCTCAACTTCACTCCCAACTTCTCTACCTCTTTCCCCCGAGCAGCACAGGTGGATGGGGAATGGGGGTTGCGGTCAGTTCATAATGCTTTATCTCTGCCGCTCCTTCCTCCTCACACTGTTCCACTGCTCCAGCATGGGGTCCTACCCACGGGATACAATCCTTCACAAACTTCTCCAACGTGGGTCACCCACAAGGCCACAGGTCCTGCCAGAAAACCTGCTCCTGCGTGGACTCCTTTCCGTGGGTCCATAGTTCCTGCCAGGAGCCTGCTCCAGCGCGGGCTTCCCATGGAGTCACAGCTTCCTTCAGGGCACATCCACCTTCTCTGGCATGGGGTCCTCCACGGGCTGCAGGTGGATATCTGCTCCACCGTTAACCTCCATGGGCTGCAGGGGGACAGCCTGCCTCACCATGGTCTTCTCCACAGGCTGCAGGGGAATCTCTGCTCTGGTGCCTGGAGCACCTCCTCCCCCTCCTTCTTCCCTGACCTTGCTCGCTGCAGAGTTGTTTCTCTCACATCTTCTCACTTCTCTCTCCCAGCTGCTGTTGCACAGTGTTTTTTACCCTTTCTTAAATATGTTATCACAGAGGCGCTACCAACATTGCTGATTGGCTCAGCTTTGGCCAGCAGCGGGTCCATCTTGGAGCTGGCTGAAACTGGCTCTGTCTGACATGGATGCAGCTTCTGGCATTTTCACACAGAAGCCACCTTGCCACGTAAACCCAATACATTCTACCTCTTGCCTCTGTGAATCACATATTTAAGAATTATCATTAAAATATACATTCATTACACAATCTACAGTCTTCACAAACTTCACTATATCAACAAAAATATTCCGGTCTCTGCTCTCTAGCAATGTTTAGTCCATGTTTTGCCCGTTACCTCTCCCAATTACTATCCTTATCTCAAATTCCTCATAAGCCCCACGTTGGGCACCAGAAAAGACTGTGGTGGGTTAACCTTGGCTGGCTGCCAGGTGCCCACCAAGCCGCTCTATCAACTCCCCTCCTCAGTGGGACGGGGGGACAAAATAAGATTAAAAACTCGTGGGTCAAGGTAAAGGCAGTTTAATAAAGAAAAGCAAAGGCCGCGCACGGAAGCAAAGGAAACAAAAAAATTATTTTCTACTTCCCATCAGCAGGAGATGTCCAGTCACTTCCTGGGAAGTACATGTAGCAGTTGCTTTAGAAGACAAACACCTTAATAACGAATGACCCCCTCCTCCTCCTCCTTTCTCTTAGCTTTATTGCTAAGCACGACCTCATATGGTATGGAATGTCTCTTTGGTCACTTTGGGTCAGCTGTCCTGGCTATGTCCCCTCCCAAGATCTTGCCCACCCCCAGCCTACTGGACTTTGGGGGTGGGAGGGTTGGAGAGACAGCCTTGATGCTGTGGGAGCGCTGCTCAGCAGTAGCCAAAACATTGGTGTGTTATCAACACTGTTCTAGCTACAAATACAAAGCACAGCACTATGAGGGCTGCTATGGGGAAAGTTAACTCCATCCCAGCCAGACCCAATGCACTCCTTTAGTCACTGATGTTGATTTATTCAGTTATCCGAGTCATCACTGTTTATTTGCTTTGTGGTACTTTCTGGAAGACAAAACCAGAGCCATACTGGGTTAGTCACTGTACAACACCCACAAAAAAAAATGTCCCTGTGAACAAACCATGATATGAAGCTTTGTGTGCTAAGAGTATCTTCTTTAGCCTCTTCAGCGATCTCAAAAATAACTAAGAAAAATGAGCCTATTGTAAGTATGTTGCTAAGCCATATCGCTGACATGAAGCAAGTTCCTTAGTCATAGTGGTGCACATACATAAACAGTGAAATGAATATAGTTTTTCCAGTTCACTACATATAGCCTACTTTCTAGTGGATTCTTCCTCACTTCTTTAGACACTTAAGCAGTAAACATTACAGCCGGAAAGCATTTCTCTTAAAACTCTTGTGCCTAATGCATTGTGCTGGTGGCTTTGTGTCAATCGTTATGGAAAAATTTATTGCAAATTATTAGCTTTGTTAAATCTTATCATATGAAGTGTGCAGTTTTGTTTTGTAAAGCACCAAGGTTCAGTAATCCCAGTACTTTTCTACAGTTCACACTCTTGTGGGAAGGAAATCTTTATGGCTCTGAATGTTGTTGACCTTTGTTCTGGGTAGCCTAAGTTCGTATTCTTTGGTGATTAAATGCTGCTTCACAGGCTACTCAGCCAAAGCCAGTCAATAAGTTATTACTGCCATAATCACCATTGTGTCAGAGCTCAGACCTGAACAGCATGTGATTCGTTCCGTTATCAAAGTCTTAGTATCCCCATAGTAAAAGCACACTAAGTGTTTTTGAAAGATTTACATAGCATCCAAAGGAATCATGAAACATCCAGAAATGTCTGGAAGTCAGGTATGGTGGGTTAACGTCTGCCAGCAGCCAGACGCCCACCCAGCCACTCTCTCACTCCCCCTCCTCAACAGGACAGGGGGAAGAAAATAAGATGATGTTATGGTTTAACCCCAGCCAGCAGCTAAGCACCACGCAGCCGCTTCCCCTCCCCCTCCCAGTGGGGTGGGGAGGAGGGAAAAAAAAGTAAAACTCGTGGGTTGAGATAAGAACAGTTTAATAACTAAAGTAAAATAAAATACACTACTAACTAATAATAATAATAATATAATAATAATAATAATTTTAATGAAAAGGAATATAACAAAAAAAAAGAAATAACACCCAAGAAAAGACAAGTGATGCACAATGCAATTGCTCACCACCCGCTGACCGATGCCCCAGCAGCGATCCGCCCTCCCGGCCAACTCCCCCCTGTTTATATACTGGGCATGACGTTCCATGGTATGGAATATCCCTTTGGCTAGTTCGGGTCAGCTGTCCTGGCTGTGCTCCCTCCCAGCTTCTTGTACACCTTCTTGCTGGCAGAGCATGGGAAACTGAAAAATCCATGACTTCTTAGAATAAGCGCTACTTAGCAACAACTAAAACATCAGAGCGTTATCAACAGTATTCTCACACTAAATCCAAAACACAGCACTATACCAGCTACTAGGAAGAAAATTAACTCTATCCCAGCTGAAACCAGGACAGATGAAAAACTCGTGGGTCAAGATAAAGACAGGGAGATCACTTACCAATTACCGTCATGGGCAAAACAGACTCGACTTGTGGAAAATTAATTTAATTTATTGCCAGTTAAAATAGATTTGGATAGTGAGAAACAAAGACAAAAATTAAAATACCACCTTCCCCCCCTCCCTTTCCCAGGCTCAGCTTCACTCCTTCATTCCAGATGCCTCTAACAACGCCCCAAGCAGCACAGGGGGAATTGGAGTTACAGTCAGTACATAACAATTCCTCTCTGCTGCTCCTTCCTCCTCACACTTTTCCTCTGCTCCAGCGTGGCTGCAGTCCTTCAGGAAAAAATCTGCTCTGGTGCGGGGTCCTCCACGGGCTGCAGTGTGAAAATCTACTCCAGTGTGGTCTCTTTCACAAGCTGCAGGGGAATATCTGCTCCAGCACCATGGAGCACCTCCTGCTCCTCCTTCTTCTTGTACCTTGGTGTTCCCAGGGTTGTTTCTCACACTTTTTTTCCTCACTCCTCACTGCCTGTGCAGTTTTTTCTCCCCTTTCTTAAATATGTTTTCACAGAGGCGCCACCAACTTTGCTAATTGGCTCAGCTTTGGCCTGTGGTGGGTCCATTGCCAAGCCAGCTGGAACTGCCTGTGTCTGGCACAGGGCAGCCCCTGACCTCTTCTCACAGAGGCCACCCCTGCAGCCTCCACCCCCACTAACAAAGCCTTGCCATGTAAACCCAATGCATCACACTATCTTGCCACTTGTAATGTCAGGTTTCTTCTTTTGGCTAAACTGAATGAGGAAATGGGAGAGGAGGTTCAAAAAGGAGGGAGGAATCCATTTCAGTAATGGGCTGGGAAGGCCTTTTTGCTTGGCAAAGCACTATTATGGAGTCACAAATCCCAGGGTAGGGTAATAAAAGAGAGCACAGAGGTTTCCAGTGTGCTGATTTGCCCCACCCTGGTGGAAGCACGACTCATTATTAGTAGGCTATCTCTGTAAAATGGCCTCTTCTATTACTGTTTTGTCCAAGGATTAATAGTGTAGAAGAAGTAGATGAACTGAATGAAAAGATACTCAGATATTACTATTCCCTTAATTTTTTTTCTGTTTAACCTTAGTGCAGCTACCTAAAGTTCAATTACTGTTGTAGTGATGTGATAATGTATTATTAGGTTTATGTGGCAAGGTTTTGGTAGTGGTGGGAGCTGCAGGGGTGACCTCTGTGAGTAGAGACCAGGGGCTGCCCCTGTGTCGGACAGAGCCAGTTCCAAGCGGCTCCAAATCAGACCCACCGCTGACCAAAGCTGAGCCAATCAGCGAATCTGGTGGCGCCTCTGTGATAACATATTTAAGAAAGGGTAAAAAACTCTGGGCAGCAACTGTGAGAGAGAGGAGTGAGAAAAAAAAAGTGCGAAACAACCCTGCAGACATCGTGGTCAGTGAAGAAGGAGGGGAAGGAGGTGCTCCAAGCGCCAGAGCCAGCCAAGGTTAACCCACTACAGATAACCATCCAGAAAGCTAAAAACAAACAACAATAAACAGCCATGGGGTTTGAGTCATCATCACTGAGAAAGAATTGGCAAGGTCTCTTTAGGTTAACGCTTGTTGTGGTAACACCGGTAGGCAGCCAAGCACCACACAGCTGCTAGCTCAATCCCCCCCAGCGGGATGGGGGAGACAATCAGAAGGGTAAAAGTGAGAAAACTCATGGGTTGAGATAAAGAGAGTTTAATAAGTTTAAAAAAAAAAAACAAAAAACCAACCCACAACAAAGAAAAAACAAAATCAAGAAAAACAAATGAGGCCAAAAAAACCAATTCTTCACCACCAGCCGACCAATGTCCAGCCAGTCCCCGAGCAACGGCAGCCCTGGCAAACTTCCTCCTCCGAGTTTTTATTGCTGAGCATGACATCAAATGGTATGGAATATCCCTTTGGTTAGTTGGGGTCAGCTATCCTGGCTGCGTCCCCTCCCAACTTCTTGTGCACCCCCAGCCTGCTTGCTGGCGGGGCAATGTGAGAAGCAGAAAAGGCCTTGAGGCTGTGTAAGCACTGCTCAGCAGTAGCTAAAACATCCCTGTATTATCAATCAACACTGTTTTCAGCACAAATCCAAGACGTAGCCCCATACAAGCTACTATGAAGAAAATTAACTCTATCCCAGCCAAAACTAGCACATTCTCCACCCCTTATTCCATACCATTCACATCATGCTCAGGTCCCACACTATCCAATACATCCTCATTAACCCCCACCCCCTTCCCATCCTTTGATATAATACACAGATATCATTCCCTTAGTCTATGGACCACCCCTGTAAAATGTCTGTAAAATGTCCATTGAGTTCATTTAGTCCATGACTTTGGGCTCCATCTCTTATGGTGGTCACTCAGGACAGGAGAGGTGGTGTGTTGCATGGAGTTATTGGGTACCAAAGCCAGCTCAGGTCGGGTCACTGCTGCGCTTGCACTGCTTCTTGTAAGGCTTGTCCTCCATTGGTTCAGGTGGTTCCTGCTATAGTCATTCCCATAACATGCAACTCAAATCATGGGTTACAGCAATTTAAAGGTATTTCCATTACAATCTCCACCCCGGTCCCTTTGGACCAGACCATTGGGTTTAACATTGCAATGAACTCCTCCCCTTGCCCCTGCTCCGGCTTGGACTTATCCACAGACTGCAGTCCCTTAGGGATGTACCTGCTCCAAGTGGAGCCTTATCTATGAGCTACAGTCTTTTCAGGGGTATACCTGCTGCGCCATAGTCGCTTTGTCCACAGCCACAGTCGCTTTGAAGTGCACCTGTTCCAGCGTGGCCTTACCCATGGGCTGCAATGCCTTCAGAGATATACCTGCTCCAGCGTGGCCTTACCCACAGCCACAGCCCTTCAGGAGTGAACCTGGTCCAACATGGCCTTACCCATGGCTGCAGTCCCTGCAGGGGTGTACCTGCTCTGTCATGGGCTTATCCATGGCCACACGCTTTGAGGTGCTCCAGCATGACCTCATGCACAGCCACCGATGCTTCGAGGTGTACCTGCTGCAGCATGGACTTATCCACAGCCACAGATGCTTCGAGGTGTACCTTCTCCAGCGGGGACCTATCCTTGGACCACAATCCCTTCAGAGGTATACCTGCTGCAGCACAGACATAACCACGGCCACAGATGCTTCGAGATGTACCTGCTTTGGCATGGGCTTATACATGGCCACAGATGCTTCGGAGAGTCCTGCTCCCGTGTGGACTCATCCACAGGTCACAGTCCCTTCAACTCGAGTTTACACTGGAGTTCCAGCCTGTCCAGTACAGCAGCACAGAAACAGCAGCGATGCCCTGGCCATCTGCCAGCCCAGGCGCATGGCCATTGCTGTTCTCAAAAGGTTCCCAGGCACAGCAGAGTGAGATGATAAGCAGTACAGCAGCACAGCAAGCAGCGAAAGCAAAGAGCAGCCACTAACGAGCACTAGACTCTCATATACAGTAAGGCAAGCAAGCCTCATGGCAAGCACAGAAGCCTGCCAATTAATAGCTAAACAACAATAACAGCTATAAATTCTATATCTAGCACATTCCAGTCAAATCTGTCATTATCTCGAACCCTTCGAGCCCCACTTTGGGTGCCAAAAAGGACTGTCGTGGTTTAACCCCAGCCAGCAACTAAGCACCACACAGCCGATCGCTCACTCCCTGCCAGCAGGATAGGGGAGAGAATCGGAAGAGTAAAAGTGAGAAAACTCATGGGCTGAGATAAAGGCAGTTTAATAGGGAAAGCAAAAGCTGCGCACACAAGCAAAGCAAAACAAGGAATTCATTCACTACTTCCCACTGGCAGGCAGGTGTTCAGCCATCTCCAGGAAAGCAGGGCTCCATCACGCGTAACGGTGACTTGGGAAGACAAATGCCATCACTCCGAACGTCCTCCCCTTCCTCCTCCTTTCCCCCAGCTTTTTATTGCTCAGCATGACATCATATGGTAGGGAATATCCCTTTGGTCAGTTGGGGTCAGCTGTCCCAGCTGTGTCCCCTCCCAACTTCTTGTGCAACCCCAGCCTCCTCGCTGGTGGGGTGGTGTGAGAAGCAGAAAAGGCCTTGACTCTGTGTAAGCACTGCTCAGCAGTAACTAAAACATCCCTGTGTTATCATCAACACTGTTTTCAGCACAAATCCAAACCATAGCCCCATACTAGCTACTATGAAGAAAATTAACTTTATCCCAGCCAAAACCAGCACAGTGATGAAAACAGTGTTGAAAACACACCAATTTGTGGGTGGACATTCAGAGTGATGGCATTTGTCTTCCCAAGTCACCGTTACGCGTGATGGAGCCCTGCTTACCTGGAGATGGCTGAACACCTGCCTGCCGATGGGAAGTAGTGAATGAATTCCTTGGTTTGCTTTGCTTGCGTGTGCGGCTTTTGCTTTCCCTCTTAAACTGTCTTTATCTCAACCCACGAGTTTCTTTCTCACTTTTACTCTTCTGACTCTCTCCCCTATCCTGCTGGCGGGGAGTGAGCGAGCGGCTGTGTGGTGCTTAGTTGCCAGCTGGGGTTAAACCACAACAATCACAAATCCAAAACAGCACCATACAAGCTAGTATGAAGAAAATTAACTCTGTCCCAGCCAAAACCAGTACACCACTTTATCAGAGCACTGTGGAGACAAGGAATATCCAATGAGCTCCTCTCCATTAAGATCTGTGACAATCTTCCAAGCAAGAAAATACACATAGCACACAAAGTGGCTTTATAAGTGACTTTATAATGAAGGAATGAAGTTGAGCTCGGGAAGAAGGGTGGGGGGTAGGGGGAAGGCGTTTTGAATTTTGATTTTGGTTCTCACTATCCTACTCTATTTTCATTTGGCAATAAATTTAATTTTCTCTATGTCGAGTCTGTTTTGCCCATAATGGTAATTGGTAAGTGATCTCCCTGTCTTTATCTCAACCCACAGGCTTTTTCATCTTATTTTCTCCCTCTGTCCTGCTGAGGAGGAGGAGTGAGAGAGCAGTTTGGTGGGTGCCTAGCAGCCAGACAAGTTCAACCCACTACAGATGCTTGAGAAAAAAATATCCCTGTAGCTTCTATTACTTTACACATCTAAAGTACCTTAAAAGGTTGTAGATAATCTGTTGGGTTTGAGTAGAGAGAAGGAGAACAGTAACTGGATCTTGTTATGATATTGTTGATGATGCTATTGCTGTCCTTTTTCCTGTATATTTTTCCTTTTATTTTGTACTGAGTTTGATAACAGGGTGTGACAGTTTGTCAGTACAACCACCAAAAAATTTTGAAGAAAGGACATTTGTCTTAAGGATACTGAGCACAGTTACTTTTTGATGTGGGAGATTAAGCTCACCTGCCACGTGGGCTGAGATTCTTTGTGAATGCAATTTTCTAAAAATTTAATCTGATGTTATGACTTGTTCTGTGCTTGTGTGTGTGTGTGTGTGCACGTGCATACATTCCAGTACTCTCAGTCTTAAGAGGATGTCAGTAATATAGTAATGCAATAACCAAAAAGGTCAGATTTTGCCACCAAGCCTGGTAACACCAAAATAGTCGGTATAAAAGGCATTGATTCTGTAAAAGGCACTGATTTTACTTTTAAAGCTTGTTTCCATGTTTCATATTTTTAAACTACAGTATCACATATATAGCACCTAATTTATGAATTTAACTGTATCATCTCCAGTCAGAAAGGTTTGACAGTCTATCAAAGCTGTTTTGTTTTGATTTTAAAAGGGTGAGTGCAAAGATGCAAGACTATTCCAGGTCATTTTGAGAATTTTGGGGAATTTGGGCAATTTCGGGGTAGAGAAGAGAGGATACAATTCATTATCTAAATGTTGGATCATCCAGCAACTTGCAGAAGAAAACTGTCAAAGATTCACAGATATACTGGCAATTCAACAGAAAGGATATTGCTGAGCAGCATGTGCAATTTCCCAGTCCCACCTGTTTACTGCATATCCTTTTAGCCTTCTACATTCAGTATGCAAAGCTTTGTTCCCTCACTGACCAAGAGGTCACAGCCATGTCATCTGAGTAACTGGCTAATGTTGAATTGTCTGTTTCTGATAGAATCAGGCCAAAATCATACTTTGTTCAGGCTGATTTGGAATCTGTCTAGGTTTGATTAAGCTGTAAATAAATGAGTTGCCATCTGCACATCTAGTTTAGAACCCATTCAATGTAATAGTGCAATAAACTTCCTGCATTGTGTTAACAACTAATAGTGGGGTCCTAGCTTAAAAGGAGTTCTGCAGTCCAAGGTTACACAAAATGCCGTCATACCATATGAAGAAGAATCCAACTAATGTGAAAATTTTGGCAGGAGATAAAAAGAGGAAAAGATATTCTAATAAGATTTGGAAGATTTCAGGCTAAAGAAGTTTTTTGGCATTCTCCACTCCCTCCCAATTTTGAACTTGTGTTGCAGTAACATGATGTCCTGGTTTCGGCTGGGATAGAGTTAATTTTCTTCCTAGTAGCTGGTATAGTGCTGTGTTTTGGATTTAGGATGAGAATAATGTTGATAACACACTGATGTTTTAGTTGTTGCTAAGCAGGGTTTATACTAAGTCAAGGACTTTTCAGCTTTTCATACTGCCCTGCCAGCGGAGGCTGGGAGTGCACAAGAAGCTGGGAGGGGACACAGCAAGGACAGCTGACCCAAATGAGCCAAAGGGGTTTTCCATGCTGTATGACGTCATGCCCAGTATATAAACTGGGGGGAGTTGGCCGGGGGGCACCACGGCTCAGGGATTGGCTGGGCATCGGTCAGCGGGTGGTGAGCAACTGTATTGTGCATCACTTGTTTGGTATATTCTATTATTGTTGTTGTTGTTGTTGTTGTTGTTGTTGTTGTTATTTTCCCTTCCTTTTCTGTCCTATTAATCTGTCTTTATCTCAACCCACGAGTTCTACTTTTTTTTTCCCGATTGTCTCCCCCATCCCACTGGGTGGGGGAGTGAGCGAGTGGCTGCGTGATGCTTAGTTGCTGGCTGGGGTTAAACCATGACACATGATAATAACATGCCATTAAAACATTGATCCTAGAAGCATAGACTCTACTTTCAAGGTGGGAATTGAAAAGAGAACCTTTTTATTTTCAGGAGTGATGAGAATGCTCATGACTGTTAAAAATTCCACAACAGGGATGGATCCAGTCCTGATTTAGCAGAGAGGTGAATGTGGTCAGAGGAGCTTCCTGACCACAGCTGCATCATATCCTGCAATCTGAATGAAATGGCTAGAGCTGGAAAATCCTGTCCATTGTGTTTAGGAGGACACCGGCCTAAGTGAGCAAATCTCAGTGTCTTTCCTACCATCAATGTACAATTCCTACTGTTTATATCCCTCTGCCTGCAGCCCTTCAACATCACTGTCACTCAGAGATGTCCCCAAAGTGCTTAAGATCAGGGGCTGTTGAATAGAAGTAATGAAAAGGGCCTACTTGAATTTGAAAATTATAGGTTTTTTCCTCATAAGCTAATGAGTTTATTTTCAATGGAGAACAAAGAAGGGGGAAAATAGCAGATGGCAGGGTCAAAACAAGCAACTGGAGGTGGTTCTCTGCTGAGTACATAATGAAGCTGCAGAACTCCTTGCCACAAGATGCTGTAGATGATAAGAGGTTACAGGAGTGGAGACTGCACAAGTTCATGGAAGAGAAAGATATTGAGGGTTACTAAATGCATAGAAACCACAGCTACCTCAGGAAGTCCCTGAACCATAAACTTTTCCTTGTCTGGAGTGTACCTAGGGAAGCATTATTATATGTCAATTCTTACACTGTTTCCTAGGCATCCACTTTTTTGTCACAATGAGACAGGAAAATTGGACTAAATGGACCTTTGATTTATCCCAGCATTACTGTTTGTACTGGGTCTGGCTGAGATGGAGTTAACTTTCCCCATAGCAGCCCTCATAGTGCTGTGCTTTGTAGTTGTAGCTAAAAAGATGTTGATAACACACCAATCTTTTGGCTACTGCTGAGCAGTGCTCGCATAGCATCAAGGCTCTCTCCAATGCCCTGTGACGGATGCACTCGACCCTCTTAACCAAACTAGCAGTAGTTTGGTACAGGCTCCAAAGGAGGTAAAGGCCTGAGCCGTAACCAGGCCAAGAACTCCTCTAGTTCCAATCTGTTCTCTGAAAACCCACAAAGGAGCAGAGTGACACAGTGAGCATCGATGCATATGAGCTTGGAACACTGATCATGCGATTAACACATGAATAGCGGGTGGCTTTTCCAAGACTCATTTATCAAGGAACAAAGAAAGTTGTGGGTACAAGGAGTCTCATGCATACCTTTTCCATTGCATGTAATTTGACTACGAGCCAACCACTTTATTCCATAAATATGACAGCCTAAGTGAGCCTTCTTTGAGCTCTCCCTGCTAGGCAGGATGGCTGCATGGCGGTGATCTCCCCTTGAGCTCGGATGCCTCTCAAGGTTGCTCCTCGAGGCAGAGACCTCTTACCAACGGCAGATCTTTGGTAAGCGACCGATATCGCGCATAACCTTGTAGTATGGTAACTTTGATTTGTGCCTTGGTAACTTCGATTTTGTCTTGGTAACTTTGATTTGTGCCTTGGTAGTTTCGAATCATTGTTCAAATGATTGTGCCGTACAGTAATAGAGTGAACCTTGCCATCGATCTTTGTTAAGTCACACTTTTACAACATCATATTAAAACCACTTTTGCTAATACCTTTGACAGTGGTTCTTTAAGCGATCTAAATCACCCATTCGAGACAAATTGGTGTAGTCAGCAGGATACTAAATCAGGATTCGCAACAACCCCCACCCCAAAGGCCAGTAGGCTGGGGGCGGGCAAGAGGTTGGGAGGGAACATAGCTGGGACAGCTGACCCAGACTGACCAAAGAGATATTCCATACCGCATGACATGCTCAGCAATAAAAGCTAAGAGAAAGGAGGAGGGAGGGGGGCATTCGTTATTAAGGTGTTTGTCTTCCAAAGCAACTGCTACGTGTACTGAGGCCCTACTTCCCAGGAACTGGCTGGACATCTTCTGCTGATGAGAAGTAGAAAATAAATCTTTTTGCTTTGCTTCGCTTCGCTTCCATGTGCGGCCTTTGCTTTTCTTCATTAAACTGCCTTTATCTCAACCCGTGAGCTTTTTCATCTTATTTTTCTTCCCGTGTCCTGCTGAGGAGGGGAGTGAGAGAGTGGCTTGGTGGGCACCTGGCGGCCAGTCAAGGTTAACCCACCACATTGTTCTTATAGAACAAACTGAAGAAATTACCAAAATTATTTAGACTAACTCTCTGATTTAATACAGATATATGTGTAAATTAGCCCTTCTTTCATCAGGGGTTGGACCAGGTGGCCTCTACAGGTCCCTTTCAATCTAAATCATTCTGTGATTCTATGCTTTTATTTCTTTAGACAGTGTTAAGCTTCTCAGTCTGCTACTGGTTGGTTCATATGAAGAAACAAGAAATTAAAAAATGGCTTGCTAAACCTAGGAAAGGCTATAAGAATCTCAGTGGGAGGGGAGCATTTTTACTTGATTCAGTTCTTTGCCTAAGAAGTATGAAGTGTAGCTTTCCAGTTACAGAAGATGCCTCCCAATAAGGTAGAAGAATGTACAGTAATGAGCCTTTTGTCACTTACACAGACAAGAAAAGACAAATGAAAATGAAACTTTAGCTTTCTGACAAAAGGGACACCTATGATTTACCCCTTGGTTAGAAAGAAGCTAATACCTAACAGGCTGAGCCATAGGATTGCTGCTAGACATTGTCTGCTGCAGGACACCATAGCTCTCAGAGAATTTCCAAGAACTTAGGACACAGAAGAAAATAAAATGGTCCCCCTCCTGGAGTGGGGAACAGCGTCTATCTTACACTGTGATGTGTAGAAATATTTTCATGTTTCCAGGAACTGTGAGGAACTCCTTACAGTCAGAGTAGATATGGCCAAAGTGGACACTAAGGATCCCTGCAGAAAGACACATCAGATGATTTTGGTACAGATTCTGTACTGGGCTTCCAGTGTAGATCAGTGATGCAAGGCAAATTGGTCCTAAATCTACTGCAATTAACCAAACATTCATAACTGTGTTTTCATTGTTTTGGTGTGCAATTTCTTCTGTGAAACAGAAAATTGGTTTCTGATCTTCTCCACTGTCAATATTACTATTGCAATCTGTCCTGGTTTCGGCTGGGACAGGGTTAACTCTCTTCTTAGTAGCTGGTACAGTGCTGTGTTTTGGATTTGGTGTGAGAATGATGTTGATAACACTCTGAGGTTTTAGTTGTTGCTAAGTAGCGCTTATCTTAAGCCAAGGACTTTTCAGTTTCCCATGCTCTGCCAGCAAGCAGGTGTGCAAGAAGCTGGGAGGGAGCATAGCCAGGGCAGCTGACCTGAACTAGCCAAAGGGGTATTCCATACCATGGAACGTCATGCCCAGTATATAAACAGGGGGGAGTTGGCCAGGAGGCGCGGATCGCGGATCGGGAACTAACTGGGCATCGGTCAGCGGGTGGTGAGCAATTGCATTGTGCATCACTGGTTTTTTTCTCCCCCCCCCCCTTTTTTTTTGTTGCATTCCTTTTCATTACTATTATTATTATATTTCATTATTACTATTGTTAGTATTATATTTTACTTTAGTTATTAAACTGTTCTTATCTCAACCACGAGTTTTACTTTTTTTCCTTTGCTTTCCTCCTCCTCACCCCACTGGGAGGGGGAGGGGGAAACGGCTGCGTGGTGCTGAGTTGCTGACTGGGGTTAAACCACGACACAATCTCAATGTACATCCACTGTGGTCTAAGTAAGGACAAAGAATGAAAATGATGTATGAGAACAAAATGAAGAATGAATACAAAAGTCTATGGAACACTGAGCCAGCATGGCTTCAGCCTAGGGCCCCTATGTTTGCAATCATCCAAAGCAGACAGAGAAGCAAAAGCTTGGCTATTAACATGCAGTCCTCAGTCCCTTACTTTTCTTTTACCCTAATCTGTGTTTGTCATTGGTTTGGTTTGCATTTTGTTGCCTCATAAATGTGCATGAGAAATTCACCCTTTTGTCTATTTTAAAATATTTCTGCGCTCCTCCAGGCAAATCAAAATCACTCTTTTGGATTGGTTTAGCTAATAGAATTCAGATTCTAAGAAACCAATATATAAAATAAATAAGCTGGCTAGACACTATACAAGACTGTATTCTTGCATTTCACTTCCATCCTTTAGCTACTCATTGTATCTATATCTCCCACATCACAGACATTTTGACTTACAAGGACAAATTCTGATTTCACACATGTCTGTGAATAGCCATAGTAGGTGAGATAAGAATTCTGTATATGGTGCAGTCATGCCAAAAAATAGTTGTTTGTAGCAATCCCTTATTGTTCCATCTATTGATGCTTTACTAAAAAATGTATTCAGCTGATAGCTTTTGAGGTCTTAGCATAGAACAGTCACCAAAACAATGACTGCTCTGTGCCTCAGCTTCTCTATCTGTACAATGGAGCTTTGAAGATTGTTAGTTATCATATTATTATTTTAGTATTAGTATAGTATTTCTAGTAGTATTAGGATTAGTAATTAACATTACAGTAACAGTATTACTATAGTCATCATCTTCACTGTGGTGAGTTAACCTTGGCTGGCTGCCAGATGCCCACCAAGCCGCTCTCTCACTCCCCTCCTCAACAGGACAGGGGAAGAAAATAAGATGAAAAGGCTCGTGGGTCAAGATAAAGACAGGGAGACCACTTGCCAATTACCTTAATGGGTGTCGTGGTTTAACCCCAGCCAGCAGCTAAGCACCACGCAGCCGCTTCCCCCTCCCCCTCCCAGTGGGGTGGGGAGGAGGATCGGGGAAAAAAAAGTAAAACTCATGGGTTGAGATAAGAGCAGTTTAATAACTAAAGTAAAATAAAATATAATACTAACTAAGAATAGCAATAATATTATAATAATAATAATAATTGTAATGAAAAGCAATATAACAAAAAAAAAGAGAGAAATAACACCCAAGAAGATACAAGTGATGCACAATGCAATTGCTCACCACCCGCCGACCGATGCCCAGCAGCGATCTGCCCCTCCCGGCCAACTCCCCCTGTTTATATACTGGGCATGACATTCCATGGTATGGAATACCCCTTTGGCTAGTTCGGGTCAGCTGTCCTGGCTATGCTCCCTCCCAGCTTCTTGTACACCTGCTTGCTGGCAGAGCATGGGAGACTGAAAAGTCCTTGGCTTAAGATAAGCGCTACTTAGCAACAACTAAAACATCAGAGTGTTATCAACATCATTCTCACACTAAATCCAAAACACAGCACTATACCAGCTACTAAGAAGAAAATTAACTCTATCCCAGCCAAAACCAGGACAATGGGCAAAACAGACTCGACTTGGGGAAGATTATTTTAATTTATTACCAATTAAAAATAGAGTAGGATAGTGAGAAACAAAGACAAAATCTAAACACCTTCCCCCCACCCCCCACCCTTCTTCCCAGGCTCAACTTCACTCATTCATTCCCAACTCTTCTAACTCCTCCCCCACCGAGTGGCACAGGGGGATGGGGAATGGGGGGTGCAGTCAGTTCATAACACTTTGTCTCTGCTGCTCCTTCCTCACACTTTTCCCGTGCTCCAGTGTGGGATCCTCCCCACAGGATACAGTCTTTCACGAACTGCTCCAATGTGGGTCCTTCCCATGGACTGCAGTTCTTCAAGAACTGCTCCAGCATGAGTCCATTCCACAGGGTACAGTCCTTCAGGAATGGACTGCTCCAGCATGGATCCCCAGCATGCCACAGTTCCTGCAAGAAAACCTGCTCCTGCATGGGCTCCTCTCAACGGGCCACAGTTCCTGCCAGAAGTCTGCTCCTGCATGGGCTCTCCACAGGCTGCAGCTTCCTTCAGGTCATATCCACCTGCTCCAACGTGGGATCCTCCATGGGCTGCAGTGTGGATATTTGCTCCACCATGGTCTTCTCCATGGGCTGCAGGGGGAAAACCTGCTTCACCATGGTATTCTTCACAGGCTGCAGAGATTCCCCTCTGCTCTGGTGTCTGGAGCACTTCCTCCCCCTCCTTTTTCACTGACCTTGGTATCTGCAGGATTGTTTGTTTCTTTCACATTTTTTATCACTCCTCTCTCTCACAGTTGCTGCACAGCATTTTCTTATCACATAGGCACCACCAGCATCATTGATTCGCTCAGCTTTGGTCAGCAGTGGGTCTGTTTTGAAGCCATCTCTAACTGGCTCTGTCTGTCATGGGGGCAGCCTTTGGTCTCTTCTCACAGAGACCACTCCTGCAGCCCCTCCCACTAATGAAACCTTGCTGCATGTGCTGGTTTTGTCTGGGATAGAGTTAATTTTCTTCATAGTAGCTAGTATGGGGCTATGGTTTGGATCTGTGCTGAAAACAGTGTTGATAACACAGGGATGTTTTAGTTATTGCTGAGCAGTGCTTACACAGAGTCAAGGCCTTTTCTGCTTCTCACATCGCCCCACCAGAGAG
The DNA here is from genome assembly GCF_018139145.2 of Gymnogyps californianus. NCBI lineage: Eukaryota > Metazoa > Chordata > Aves > Accipitriformes > Cathartidae > Gymnogyps > Gymnogyps californianus. The sequence continues at coordinate 173,556 of NW_026114213.1, read as the reverse complement.
CAGGCTGGGGGTGCACAAGATGTTGGGAGGGGACACAGCCAGGACAGCTGACCCAACTAACCAAAGGGATATTCCATACCATATGACGTCACGCTCAGCAATAAAACCTGGGGGAAGAAGGAGGAAGGGGGGTGGCATTTGGAGTTATGGCATTTGTCTTCCCAAGTAACCATTACACGTGATGGAGCCCTGCTTTCCTGGAGATGGCTGAACACCTGCCTGCCAATGGGAAGTTATGAACGAATTCCTTGTTTTGCTTTGCTTGCGTGCGCAGCTTTTGTTTTACCTATTAAACTGTCTTTATCTCAACCCACAAGTTTTGTCACTCTTACCCTTCTGATTCTCTCCCCATCCATTGTGAGTGGAGTGAGCGAGCAGCTGTGTGGTGCTTAGTTGCCGGCCAGGGTTAAACCACGACACCACGTAAACCAAATACATTATTGGCCATTATTATTATTATTAGAAAATTAGAGTTGTGGTAAGGCTCGTTTGCCTAATTTTGAGACGACTGAATGGAAGAAACTATACAAGTATCAATACTAGAAATGAAGACTATCATCTCTAACTCCCAGCCATGTGAGTTCAGTCTGATATTTGAAATTTGAACTCTCTAAAACTGAACATAGAATCTTTAGGATTCAATACTTTTTCCCTTTGTATGCATCATTTTGGTTAAAAATAGAAAGGACCTACATCTCCATGATACCATATATTTCTAAAACATCACACAAGTTTGAACTACAATGAAGTCAAACAATTCAAAAGGGAAAATGATCTGAAAGAAGAAAGTCTCTTTGAAAGCAATGTGAGCACATTTTCCTCTGTAAACATTTCCTAAAGTTTTGCTTTTAAAGAAAAAAATCTCACCACCACTTTAGCTCTCCCACATGAAGAGGATAGCTCTGCTTTCATTGCGAATTATCCAAGCCCTCTGTTTCACACCCCTGATCTGGCACAGCAACAGCATACCCAGTGGTTTTGGTAACCTACTTAATATTTGTTTGCAATATCACATTTGCAATACATCTTTTTTACACCCATCCTCATGAGCTGGGATTGACATGTATTCTTCATGCCTTTGTCCATTCTTCTAACTAAATCCTTAGGACCATTTCATGGTGGTCACTTGAACAGATGGAGGGACTAAGAACACAGCTTTCCTCTGATCCCTTGCTTGAAAGTACAAACAGGGGAAGTTATTATTTGGATGGAAATCTGTTTAGAAGGTTGGTCTAATTAAATAGGTGATTATAAGTGATGAAGTACAGAGAAGTACTACCGCATGGGAAACTATTGGTATAAGTACTAAAAGAAACACTACACACAGTTAAAATTCCAGTGTCAGTTGGACTCTTTGTTAACCCTCTGTATAATCTCAGGGAAACTGTAGAAAATATTTCTCTACTTCCCACCCCTATACAAGATGTCTGTGAGCAGTCCTACTGTTTTCCGTGTTAGCACAGCAGTACATAAAGCTAAGCACACACAGATCTGTTATTACCAAATCTGACAAAAAAAACCCTTTGCAAATTGCAAATTGCCTGGTGAATCTATTTATGCAATTTAATGCAAATATTGACAGGAATACACTTAAATCTGGGGGAAACAAAGAATTCAGATGATAATATTTTAGATTTCCAGTGTAAATAGGAAATGGTATTTTAATAACAAAACATTTGTCTGAGCATATGACACACAGAAATGCATCAAAACCACAGAAGTCTATGCTCCGAGGAGAAAGCATAGAATCATAGAATGGTTTGGGTTGGAAGGGACCTTTAAAGATCATCTAGTCCAACCCCCTGCCATGGGCAGGGACATCTTTCACTAGATCAGGCTGCTCAAAGCCCCGTGCAACCTGACTTTGAACACTTCCAATGATGGGGCATCCACAACTTCTCTGGGCAACCTGTTTCACTGTCTCACCACCCTCATCGTAAAAAGTTTCTTCCTTATGTCCAATCTAAATCTACCCTCTTTCAGTTTAAAACTGTTGCCCCTCTTCCTGTCACTACAGGCCTTAGTAAAAAGTCTCTCTCCATCTTTCTTATAAGCCCCTTTAAGTATTGAAAGGCCACAATAAGGTCTCCCCGGAGCCTTCTCTTCTCCAGGCTGAACAACCCCAACTCTCTCAGCCTTTCCTCATAGGAGAGGTGTTTCAGCCCTCTGATCATTTTTGTGGCCCTCCTCTGGACCCGCTCCAACAGGTCCATGTCTTTCTTGTACTGGGGACCCCAGAGCTGGATGCAGTACTCCAGGTGGGGTTTCCCAAGAGCAGAGTAGACGGGGACAATCATCTCCCTCGAACTGCTGGCCACGCTTCTTTTTATGTAGCCCAAGATACAATTGGCTTTCTGGGCTGCAAGCGCACATTGCTAGCTCATGTCCCATTTTTCATCCACCAGTATATCCCCAAGTCCTTCTCTGCAGGGCTGCTCTGAATCAGTACATCCCCATTCTGTACTGATACTGGGGATTGCCCCAACCCAGGTGCCTGACTGCCATGACTTTTCAAATATGAAGGACAGCGACTTAGCAACTACATCAACCAATTCCCTCAGGACCCTGGGATGCATCTCGTCAGGTCCATGGACTTGTGTATGTTTGTTGTAAATGGGTTGTAAATAGTTGCAAAAGAATTTTAGATATAGATTAACCAAGTGTTGCCGTGAAAGGCTGAAATCAAAGACTCAATAGTCTAGGGACTATTAAGTAGGTATTCTTTATTGCAGCGCTGGACACACAGGGGATATCTCCTCCTATTGTGTGTGTCCGGTCAGGTTAATTGCATAGTTTATATACAAGCTTATACATACATATTCATCAGATTTCCGGGAACTCATTATACATATTCACCAGATTTCCGGGAACTCATTATCATATGCAAATGTCTCTTGCGCATGTCTGTTTATGGCTCCGGGTGGTCGTCAGGGGTCTCTGGATGAAGGATATACTCTTCCTCACTGCGTCCGCTGGCTGACCTCTGTTTTTGCGCATACTCAGTTCTGAGATCATGTATATCATGTCCTTCAAGGGTAGTCTGTTTTGGTTGAGGCGCTTGTTTTAAAATGTCTTTATCTTTTATGGTTCTGCGTAACTGTTTTCTCTAAGGTCGAACTGTCCTAGTGACATTCTTTAGGAGACTCTTGTCTTAGAGCCTTCCTGACTTCCCCAAAACAGTAAAAATCCAATTTGGTCCAGCCACAACAATTCTAGTAAGTGGAAAATTCCACATTTACAGGCATCACAAGTATGCAGAAGTTATGCCATTTCTACACCTGCATCTTGAAGAATATCAGAAACCGGTGAGAACAGACAAAGAAAGGCAGAAGCTGTGACAAACTGCTTACCAAGGACAAGCAGGCCTACACACCAAAGATTAGCAAGTCTGCATACCGAAACAATACGTGCTAAAAGGGCAAGATGTTCCTCAATGTCGGTGTTGTACCCCCTGGCTCTGCTGACTGAATTACAAAACAAACTGCACGATGAGCCAACTCATAGCCATATAAGGAGAAAGACTCAAGAGTTCATCACTTGAGAAACCACCAGGGACCACTAGAGACCCCCCAAGACCTCTGTGGATGCCCCTAAGAGACCCAGGACACATGCGTAAAGACTGTGCAGATATTTATAATTAGTTCTGGGAAATGTAGTGAATATGTACGATCATTCCGGGAAATGTAATACATATGTACATTGAAGAACCATATAAAGGGCGGCTGATACAATATGCGGTGTGCATGTTAGGCGGAGCGATCCCCATGCACCCGGCGCCGAATAAAGTAATGCCTGCTCTTTAAGATGGTCTGTGTTAAAGAGTTTGATTCCCGAATTTCAGTGACATGTTCAGGTTCCTCAGGTGGTCTTGAACCTGATCTTCTCTTGTGATGGGAGGGACTTCATTCCCCCAGTCCCTGCCTTGAGATTCAGGGACTTGAGAGATGTGGGAAGAGTGATTACCATTGAAAACTGAGGCCAAAGAATTGTTGAGTACCTCAGCCTTCTCCATGTTGGTTTTCACTAGTTCTCCTGTCTTATTTATCAGATCTAATAAAATCCCCAGTTACAGCTGAAGGAAGATTTTCTCAATGAGGGCATTAAGAAAGGTCTTACCTCTGTCTCTGTAGGAGTGCATCTTTACAAGCCTAAACAGAAGAGTCATTTTGGGGCCGGAGATGGTGGTAGAAGAGATATATAGAGGACTGAAAGACACTGAAAGAGATAATATTGAGCACTGCTGCCTATACAGTAGCCCTGTGAGGCTGTTATAATTCTGACAAGTCCCCAGTGTTACTGAATTATACTGGAACAAGGCCTTATAACAGTCTGGGATCAGCAGAGTACAAAAATGGCCTGAAACCTTTCAGAGTTACAGTGCCAAAGTTCTCCCCAGATCTGTAAAATACTTCCATGGAAGTTAATATTTCTACAGAGGCTGTAATAATTTACTGTGCTTCCTCGTGAACTCAACTACCAGGATAGCACCAAAACTAATCCTGGTAATGTGCCACTTTTCCATCCCATTGGCTTTGCTGTTGTCACCGAATACTGGTGCCCTTCTTGAATCAACCACAGGAGCTAGGAATGCTGCCAGGTTGTCACACAGCAAAGCACTTAAGTATGTACTTAACTCCTCTGAGAACATATATGTTGCTAAATTGCTTTGCTGAATCCAAATACAAAAGCAGAAAACACTCAAAAGGGTGTCCTCAAAAGAGGACATCTTGCAGTGCTGAGTGGCTTCCATTCCTACACACCCTGGGCAGGATTGCCAAGTTCAGAGTGGTTCCTGCCCTGCATACTTGGATGGAAAATGTGAGGTGGAATTTTTATTTTTAGAATGAAGAATGAAAGTGGATGGGGAAAGTCAGGGAACTTCTAACTCCTGAAAGTAAAACATATATAAAAATGTACTGCTAAATTTATGGCACCAAATATCTAACTTCTAATCGGCATCCTCTAGCTTTGTTGTTGCCATCTTTTTCCATGCTATATCTAATGTAAATCTTATCTGCACCAGAAAATTCAATGTGTTACTATGGTTACAACACAGTGATGCCACGAAAGCAAGAATCAGTGTTGAGATCTAAAACCTGGCCAAAATGTATCTGACCATGTTGCTTTAACTATGCTACAGCTTCATTGTCCTTGGCTTCAGCACAGTTAAACTTTAAAAATATGGTTCTTTTCTAGATCAGCTGCAAAACTGCATGATATTTCACTGGAGTCAGGAGACCCTAGTTTTTCTCAGAATCCCCTGATAGAGTGGATTTTATTGTTAGGAATTTAGCCTGTAATCTATTTGAGTCAAGGACTTGCCATATCTATTTCTGTGTGCTAGGTTATGTGATAAAAGCTCTTCTGCACACACACAAAGGAGCACAGAGAGACAATGGCAGGAGAGGGAGCCAAAATAATAATCTGCCAGGCTACTCCCAGGCCCATCACAGGGGCCATCAACCCATCAAAGGCCCATCTGCACAAGCCCAGAAGAGCACAGGGGCACACAATGGAAGGCAGGAACCCGAATCAAGGATTCCCGAGGAACGAGGAAGGAACACCTTGTCAGGGCCCCTTCCAGGGCTGTCCCAGGAGAGCCATCAGCCCCATTGTCCAGGCACGAAACCCATCAAGATGAGTCATCTGGGAACAGCTCTCCATATCACCCTTCAGACTAAGGTGGTTGTTGCCTAGGAGTGAGACACATTATGGGATGCAGGGGAAAAGCAGTTTGGATTTGTTACGCATGAAAAGCAGATGCGGATCCTTCAGGGACGAGACGCTCAGCAAGTGAAAGCTTTGGCTTTATTGAAAGCGTAGCGTTACCACAGTGGGAGCCCCGGGCACCGATGCTAGCAAAACTGGGGAAACCCGACGCAGCCGAGCCCTGCTCGGGGGTGAGGCTCAAGGGAAAGAACCGCAGGGGTGGATAAAAAAACTTGCGCTGATTAACATATCATACATATGCAATGTCTTGTTTTGCTCATTAGCGAACTCGCTGATGTAGCGCAGGTCCTGTTGTCCGAATTCCGAGATCCGCAGCTGGCTGTCACATTGGTGCCTGTGCAAGGGTTTGTGCAGATGGGGGGAAGCGAATTATCCTGGGTTACCATGACAAAGTCTTCTCGCGCCCTACAGGATTGCATAGGACTTATTATGGGATGTTTAGGGGAGGAACCAAAGGTGGGAAAAGGGAGGGGTTTAGGTGATTTGGGAGGAACACAAGTGGGAAAATAGAGGGGTAAGGGGATAAAAAGGGACGGTCACATGTAAATAGTATGCTCATCAGTACACTTGTCTGGCTATGCCCTGTGCCTGATCAGTGCAGTCTGTCCTATCTTATTAAATTCTTTCCAAATTCCTTTCTAACACTTTCCGGGGGGGGGGCTCTCTGTTCTGTGTGCATGTGTGTGTATAGAGGTCTGAATACCACCAGTTGGAGTCAGACCATGAGTCAGAGGCCCGTGTGTCTGTGGTGCTAGCAACTGGAGCAAGTGGAGGTGTGTGAGTGAGTGTGAATGCTAATGAAGATCAAGCTGGACTAGCTGGTGAATAGGTGAAGTGGCCTGGGAGCAAGGGTTGAGTGGGTCTCTAAGAGCCAACTCTGGGTGTGAGAGTGCCTGTGACGGATGCATTCGACCCTCTTAACCAAACCAGCAGCAGTTTGGTACAGGCTCCAAAGGAGGTAAAGGCCTGAGCCGTAGCCAGGCCAAGAACTCCTCTAGGAAACCCACAAAGGAGCAGAGCGACACAGTGAAAGTTGTGGGTACAAGGAGTTTCATGCATACCTCTCCCATTGTATGCAAGGAGTTTCATGCATACCTCTCCCATTGTATGCAATTTGACTACGAGCCAACCACTTTATCCCATAAATATGACAGCCTAAGTGAGCCTTCTTTGAGCTCTCCCTGCTAGGCAGCGTGGCTGCATGGTGGTGATCTCCAGCAACGAGATCTTTTACCAATGACAGATCGTTGGATGAGCCCAATTTGAGTTCTCCCTGGACGACAACTGGACTGCACACCAGGCAACTCTCCCCTTGAGCAGGGATGCCTCTCAATGTTAAGAGATATTAGTCATTTAGCTTAAATAAGTAAGTTTTAAATAGAATGAATCACTTAAAGTTATAATGTTGTGGGATTTAGTATGCTGTTTGCTTAGCTTTACTTACTTAGCATGAGCAGCTAGATTTGCTGAAGCCTTAGGCCGCAAGCTGTAAACTTTCACTTAGATTTACTGAACGTGTACCTACTTAGTCAAAACAGGGGCCTCCAGAGCCAGTGTAAATCAGAAGATAAGGAGGCTTCAAGGCTACAACTGTCAACAGCACCTGCAACTCGACAAGATAACGAACGGCCTGTCTGGAGACAGTGAAGGAATCCAATAAGGAGTCAGAAGGTGTCAGGCCAGAATCACTATTGGACCAAAGGGCGTGTGGAAGGCGGGCGAAGAGAGTGTGAAGAACGCATGAGGGGCAGGTGAATAGTCTGTAAGGGTATAATTGCCGAGGGATTTCTTTGTTCGGGTTCTTCGGTTGTTCCGTCCTTCCTTTTTCCTTCCTTCTTTCCTCTCCTCCTCCTCCCCCCTCCCTTTGGGGGCACCCAGCTCGAGCTGACCCTGCTGCTGTACCACTCTATTAAATTATTTATTTTTATAAGACTCGATGCCTGAGAGTCTGTTTCGGGAAACCGAGGGCTCGAACTTCAGAGCGAACTAACACCGGACGCCTGGACGGATAGCATGCTAAACTTTGAAATCCTAACTAAGTGATATAAAGGATTGATTGTGCACATATAATTCCCTTAGCCATAAACCATTGACCAAGTCTGGGACTAAGATCGGATCCAGCCGCACCTAGACTCCTCTCTGAGAAGGAGTTTAGAAAGCAAGGGGGTCCATTCTGAACCTCGTGACTCAATGGGAGGTTTTCCTTACCCTTTGAATCTCTTAGCCATAAACCGTTGACCAGGTCTGAGACTAAGTTTGGATCTAGCCACATCTAAGCTCCATCAGGAGTTTAGAAAGCAAGGGGGTCCATTCTGAACCTTGTGACTCAACGGGAGGGTCTCCCTTACCTTTTTGCATCTCCGATCCCTGTGCAAATCATTCTAAATCGATTCTAACTTGATTTTCCTTTGTATGTTTCTCCCATGTAGTAAGTAATCAAGTGAACCTTGCCATCGAACTCTGTTAAGTCACACTTTTACAAATTCTTTAAGTGATCTAAAACACTCATCCGCGACACAGGTCCCTCAAATATGTAAGCCTGTTTCAGCTCATCAACCTACTGAAAAAATATTAGAATATTGCTATATAAATTAAACATATTGAAACTGACACTGCAAAAAATTGCAAAACATATTGTTATAAAAGAGGATATTTGTTATTTGCCCTGTATCTGAACTACTGTGCTCATCATATCTTAGCCAAAACATGAAATAAAAAATGTTAGTTCCAGGCATCTGGCTAATTTTGTTAGTAGTCCCGTCCTCCAATTACAGAAGATAGGTATAATTTGGAGTCAGGGATAACAGCAGATTCTACTCTCACCTGACAGTGGTTTTGTTTCTGACAAGTGTCAAACTTTTTAGAATAAAGATGTAAGAAACTTACAAACTAAATTGAATAGAAAAATATTTAAAATGCAAATAAAAATACGTGTTTGCTAAATATAATAAATTATAAAATAGAGAAAAATGAATAAAGCTTCAAGGTGTGAAAGCTTCCACTGATGCATTATTACCAAACAGAAGGCTGTTATAGTTGATGGCTGATATATTGGGAAGCTGGCTTAGTCCATCCTTTGCCAACTTGTATCATGGGTGATTTCTGAATCTTATTCAGGACTTAGAAAAATGGACCATTTTGTGCCCTTTGACACTGGTGATTAGATTTCATTATACAGAGATGCTGATAAAAGTGTGGGTAATTTGTTTTTAATTGGGCCAGCAGCTCCCTATATTTTGTACAACGCCATATTGTCAACATAATTACAATTCTTATTTTACATGACCTGGGGGAGGTGTAGCACTTTACTACTTTACTTGTGTTTGCTTCTGTTATCAGATATCAGATGACAGACAAAAGTTCTCCACTGACCTTCAAATAAGGTAATTTTTAGTTTTTCCCTCTTTCCCTGAACAATCCTAGAATTTTTATGTTGTGTAGATATTCCTGCATTTGTTCCAGAACATTGATTTAAATATACAACTTGCTTGCAAATAAGAGCAAACACTATGATTAATAAAAAACACTTTTAATGAAATTGTTTTATATCATTTTATGTTTCAGTAAAAATACATATAAAATTAAATATGAATATACTTAAATTACACATTCAGGTTTTGTTATTTGTTTGCTTTTTTGTTCTAATTTACAGTGCAAAGTACAATGCAATATTACATAATATTTAATTTTTGTGTAATAATTTATTGCAGCAGTCATTGTATATGAGTTCTTTTGCCATTCAGTGTATACTTATCACAAATATTAAATTAATATTAATGTGAAGATAGCATTTATCTCTGTAGCTGCTCTGTTGTTTATGCACAGTTAATTAACTCACTTATAGCCATAGCATTATTTTCACAGCTTTTGAACACAGCTCAGATTATAGCTAATTCTGCTGATACTACATATTATTTCACTACAGAACGACTGCTAGTAAACCCTGGACATCATAGAAAATAAAAGTCTTCTTTCTAAAAAAGAAATTGGTGTCTCAATTCAGCAAAACACACTTTGAGTTCATCTCAGCTTTCAGAATCCAAGTCAGCTTTCAGAATCCAAGTCAGCAGAACCTTTCAAACTGTGCTCAATGAGGACTTCGTTACTGGACCACACCACCTATCAAAACACTATCCTCCTTGACAAAAAACATTCTTTTAGTATTCATTTTACAGAAAGGTGATCTATTTGATTTGGAGAACTATTCAGAGAAATGGTTCTTGATAGGTTTTGCAGTTTTGTTTAGCAAAACAATTGTTTGTAGATATGTCACCGAAATCGGGAATAAACCTCAACACCAATGTAGCATTAAGAAGCAGGCATTCTTTTATTACAGCGCTGGATGCACGGGGGATCACTCCACCTAACGTGCATGCCGCATACAAACATTACAGGGTTTATATCCAGTTATCTAATTAGTAACAATTAGTAAAAACACGCCTAAGTTTACACTTAGACGTACACACACACTCACACCACATCTATACTCACACACCTCCCCTTGGCTGGCACTCCAGGCATCCCCGTAATATCGTGCAAACAAGCCTTCCCTTATGTTACCTTTAATGAAACACCAACCTTCCCCCCTTCGGCCAAAGATTTCTTAAAACAACAATAGATCGAGTAAGCAAACAAAACAATTATCAAGCAAATAATTATTCCAATAATCCAAAACGTTGCATGCATCTGTTTAGGGGACTCTAACCCCTTTTAACCAAACGGGGACTCTAACCCCTTTTAACCAAACGGGGACTCTAACCCCTATACCTAACCCGGGTGTCCTATGGACTTTCGTCCAGTAGAATCTCCTTCCCTTAGGTACCTTTATAGCCCAACCCTGCGAAGCTTTCGCCACGTCTCATGGGCAGGCAACCATCCTTTCCACCCTTTTAAAGAAAAGAATGCCTTTATCTTCCCAGGGGTCTTGCTCAGAGCTCTTCGGTCCGGGGATCGGAGGTTCTCCCCGAGAATCCCTCAGTGCCGGCTGGAGGTCCTGTGATCCCGCGGATCTGTCGAGGTTCAGAAGCAGAGTCCCATCTGGGGTGCCAAAAACTGTCACCGAAATCGGGAATAAACCTCTTAACACCAATGTAGCATTAAGAAGCAGGCATTCTTTTATTACAGCGCTGGATGCACGAGGGATCACTCCACCTAATGTGCATGCCGCATACAAACATTACAGGGTTTATATCCAGTTATCTAATTAGTAACAATTAGTAAAAACACGCCTAAGTTTACACTTATTGGCTAGTGATAAACATTTCATTCATTACTGGTCAGTCGTATTTAAATTAACTCCGCTTGTGATGTAGATTAGCACGCATGCTCCTTATGGGTGTGGGGGGGTAAGTTTCTTGGGTCTTGAACTGAGTCGGTGGTCGTGCTTCCCCCTGCTGCTTTTACCTTTCCCCTAGTTACGAAGGACTTCTCCGGGTTTGGCTCATTTTGTAATTCAGTCAGCAGAGCCAGGGGGTACGATACCGATACTGAGGAACTTCTTGCCCTTTTAGCACGTATTGTTACTTGCTAATCTTTGGTATGTAGGCCTACTTGTCCTTGGTATGCAGACTTGCTCATGTCTGGTATGCAAGCCTGCTTGCTCTATCTGTACAAAGTTTACACAAAGGGGCCCTTCATCAAATTGTCTAAGTCTTTGGTAACAATATTATTAGCATGTGGATGTCACCGAAATTTGGGAATCAAACACAGACCATCTTAAAGAGCAGGCATTACTTTATTCGGCGCCGGGTGCATGGGGGATCGCTCCACCTAACATGCACACCGCATATTGTATCAGCCGCCCTTTATATGGTTCTTCAATATACAGTATTACATTTCCCGGAATGATCGTACATATTCACTACATTTCCCAGAACTAATTATAATATCTGCACAGTCTTTACGCATGTGTCCTGGGTCTCTTAGGGGCATCCACAGAGGTCTTGGGGGGGTCGGTCTCTAGTGGTCCCTGGTGGTTTCTCAAGTGATGAACTCTTGAGTCTTTCTCCTTATATGGCTATGAGTTGGCTCATCGTGCAGTTTGTTTTGTAATTCAGTCAGCAGAGCCAGGGGGTACAACACCGACACTGAGGAACATCTTGCCCTTTTAGCACGTATTGTTTCGGTATGCAGACTTGCTAATCTTTGGTGCGTAGGCCTGCTTGTCCTTGGTAAGCAGTTTGTCACAGCTTCTGCCTTTCTTTGTCTGTTCTCACCGGTTTCTGATATTCTTCAAGGATGCAGGTGTAGAAATGGCATAACTTCTGCATACTTGGTTAATCTATATCTAAAATTCTTTTGCAACTATTTACAACCCATTTACAACATGGGTGTGGTGGGTTGACCCTGGCTGGATGCCAGGTGCCCACCAAAGCTGCTCTATCACTCCCCTCCTCAGCTGGACAGGGGAGAGAAAATATAACGAAAGGCTCGTGGGTCGAGATAAGGACAGGGAGATCACTCAGCAATTACCATCACGGGCAAAACAGACTTGACTTGGAAAAAAAATTAATTTAATTTATTACCAGTCAAATCAGAGTAGGATAATGAGAAATAAAACCAAATCTTAAAAACACCTTTCCCCCACCCCTCCCTTCTTCCCGGGCTTAACTTTACTCCAGAATTTCTCTACCTCCTCCCCCCAAGCGGCGCAGGGGGACGGGGAATGGGGGTTGCAGTCAGTTCCTCACACGTCGTTTCTGCTGCTCCTTCCTCCTCAGGGGGAGGACTCCTCACACTCTTCCCCTGCTCCAGCGTGGAGTCCCTCCCACGGGAGACAGTCCTCCACGAACTTCTCCAATGTGAGTCCTTCCCACGGGCTGCAGTTCTTCATGAACTGTTCCAGCGTGGGGCCCTTCCACGGGGTGCAGTCCTTCAGGAACAGACTGCTCCAGCGCGGGCTTCCCATGGAGTCACAGCCTCCTTCGGACATCCACCTGCTCTGGCGTGGGGTCCTCCATGGGCTGCAGGTGGATATCTGCTCCACCGTTAACCTCCATGGGCTGCAGGGGGACAGCCTGCCTCACCATGGTCTTCACCACGGGCTGCAGGGGAATCTCTGCTCTGGCGCCTGGAGCACCTCCTCCCCCTCCTTCTTCCCTGACCTTGGTGTCTGCGGAGTTGTTTCTCTCACATATTCTCACCCCTCTCTCTGGCTGCAATTGCTGCTGTGCAGTAACTTTTCCCCTTCTTAAATATGTTATCCCAGAGGCGCTACCACCGTTGCTGATTGGCTCAGCCTTGGCCAGCGGCGGGTCCGTCTTGGAGATGGCTGGCATTGGCTCTATCGGACACAGGGGAAGCTTCTAGCAGCTTCTCACAGAAGCCATCCCTGTAGCCCCCCCCACTACCAAAACCTTGCCATGCAAACCCAATACATTGGGGCACCCAGTAGATGCGTGGTGATGTTGCATTTGAAAGTGGACAGATTTTGCTGCCATTTCCCAGCAGAAGGCCAGTGGCTCAGCGTTGGCTGCCTCAAACAGACACTAATGTGTACCACCCCATGGCTTCTTCCAGCCCTACTGAGGTTAAAGCTCTGCTTTCCTTGTTTACTCATTTGTGCATAACAGGATCTTATTATATAATAGTATTGGTGCAAGCTGATATATTACACCTCTACAAAATCTATAATGTTGTTGTTCTGGATTTACAACAAAATTCATGTGAACAGATAAACCACTATTACTGAACAAGACTTTTTGACCGTTACACAAGATGCCGGAGAAGATGATCACAAGGGTCCCCTCTATATGATGAATGTAGGAACAAAGACAGCGCACTACACAGTTCCAGCACATGTGAATGTATAGAGAGATGTGCACCACGGTTTTGCAATCAGAAGCATTCGTACTCATTCTTATGGATGTAATACTGATGCCAGAAGATAAATGTACTTTCCTCCCCCATGTGGAATTCTAAATATAGAAATATATTCACATTTATCCATTTAACATTCACATACATTCACATTTTATCCAGAAAATGTATATGTATGAACATATTTACATTATTTGAATATCCTCTCTTATGCATGTCTCTCATGCAATTCTGTAACTATAAAAGTTTTCTATATGCTGTAGAAGGATCAGAGCTGTTCCAAAGCAGACAGAGGGGACACAAAATGATATTGTCTTTATATTTTCTCTATGAATATTTTATATGAGTGCCTGTTATAATATAGAAACACAGTTGTAGTAAATACATTTTAAATTCTCTAACAAATAATACCAAGAATAATGCCCCATGCTGAACTGTTATATTTTTCAATCTACATATTCCTCTTACACCTTAATTTTAGAAATCATGAAAATAAACCTGTGTTTCAATTTTGTAACTATGTGTTACTACTCCTCAGGTAAAAAAAGGAGAAAGCAGAACTTTCCAGACTTTGTAGAAGGCAAAACAGCTACAAAACACTGCATCCAAGTTAACAAACTTGTCCAAGGTAAAAAATAGATGTTTCTCTAACTTACTTCCTCTTTCCACATGACAATGAGATTACCCTCAATTCTGGAGTCAGATTTCCAACCCAGATGGCCTATCACCATAGGAATCATGGCCTAGGGCCCACTTCAGACAAGAAAAATAAAATAATAGAAAAGAAGCAGCTTCATTATTTTTCCACAGAACTTTTTTCAAACAAGTCTAAATTCAAGAAAATTCTCAGTGGAAAAAAAACTTAGAAAATATGCTAAAACATTATTAGATTTTGGGCAAAATCAAGCTGTAGTTATCACAACAATAAGGAAAAATGATAGAAGAAGAGCAGGGAAAATGCATTTATTTTTATTACAATGGATTTTCATATATCTAGCACTGAAAATATACTTTGACTTCTTCAATACCAAATTAATAGGCTATATTTTGTTGCTTTTCCACATCAGTCAAAAAAAAAAAGTCAACTCACACCAGAGATATCCTCTATATTGTTTCATATTCCTGTCTATCACTGATAAAATGATTCCTTCCTCCTCATCTTTCAGCCCAAATGAGGTTGAGTGGTGTCCCTGGGACATGTGGGGGAGCTGAGATGCAAGGGAAATTAAGCTTCTGGTGCTTGCAAGCTCTTCATAGGGTCCCACAAACAAGCATTCTTTCCTTTCCACTTGAAACCCTACTCTACACTTCCCTCTTTCAAGCTCTTAATGTGAGTATGCCTCTTGCTCAGAAAAATAACATTCTTTTCCCTTGCCTAACATACCCTGAGTCGAAATCTGCCTAAAAAGAGTAGGTAGAACCAGCAGGAATTATTGATGGAATTTCCTTCGGTAGAAAATGCCAATTTGTCAAAGCAAAACTTTTCACTGGAACATCAAAGCTTACACTGAAAATCTAGTGAGCCAAGGTGGGATTTCTGGAAAAGTTAGAGTGAGATACACAGACACAAGCAGTACTGTAGGTAAGTACTGAGTCAGGTCCAGAGGCCCTGCTTAATATCTGCCAGCAGAGTGACCTAAGTCTGGGCTTCTCTCATGCTCAGGGAAGTGCTCTCACCAGAAGCTTTAGGTTTCATCCTGAGATACAATGGGAAACTCTCTGAAGTCCTAAAAAGTCTTATTGTCTGGAAAAAAGCATTACCTATTAAGATTTAATTCTATGTACCTGTTTAGTAATAAAATCCATCCTTTCAGTGAATTATAATCATTACTAGTTCTTTAATTTTTCTTGTCTGCATGAGAAACTTTATCCTTAAAAAAAAATATTTCTCATCATATGCTTAATGAAACTCAAACCATCTTACTCATACCATATATAAATCTTAATTGTGAAAGGTACTGATGAAGCAGATACAATACTTACCAAAGAAATTACCGTAGAGTTGTTTATATTAAAATAGATCAAAAGAATATTAGCTAGCATAGGGATTCTGCCCAGACTGTCTCACATCTAAGTCCTTTAATCTTTTAATATCATCATTCCCCAAGCACTCTTCCACAAAGTCACCACTATGAATCATTGTGCTCTGAAGCAGATGTTGTAGTGGGTGTCTACTACTGGTCGCCCAGCCAGGATGTAAGCACTGATGAGTTATTCTGTAGGCAATTAGGAGAAATTTCAGGATTGGTAGCCCTTGTCCTTATGGGAGATTTCAACTTCCCAGACATCAACTGGGAATATCGTACTGCTGTGACAAGCAAGTCTGGGAAATTCCAGAAGTTTGTGGAAGATAATTTATTGTCACAAGTACTCAGGGAGCCAACTAGGAAAGACGCCCTCCTAGACTTGCTATTTGTGAATAGAGAAGGACTCATGGGGGATGTGATGGTAGGTGGCTGTCTTGGCCACAGTGGTCATGAAATGGTTGAGCTTAAAATTTTCAGTGCAATGAGAAAAAAGGACAGCAGAGTTGCTACCCTGGACTTCTGGAGAGCAAACTCTAAGCTATTCAGGGAGCTACTTAGCAGAGTCCCCTGGGAATCTGCTTTTGAGGGCTTAGGAGTCCACGAGTGCTGGTCAGTCTTTAAGAACCACCTTTTAGAAGCACAGGAGCAGGCGATTCCACTGTGTCATCAGTCAAGCAAGTGGGGCAGAAGACCAGCTTGGCTGACCAGGGAACTCCTCGTGGAGCTCAAGAGGAAAAAGAAATTGTACAATCTCTGGAAGCAAGGTCAGGCTTTGCAGGAAGATTACAGAGCCATGGTTCGTATATGCAGGGAGAAGACACGAAAGGCCAAAGTTCAACTAGAGTTGAAACTGACCAGTGTTGTGTCAGTCAAACATCCCTATTGTCCCTTGACAAATAGGGTTGAAGAAAAAGCAGAGGCATTCAATGCTTTTTTTGCCTCAGTCTTTAATAATACTGATAGACCTTGGGCTGCCTGGTCCCCTGAGTTGGAGGACCATGACTGTAGGAACAGTGACTTTCCATTTGTGGGCACTGAAATTGTAAGGGACCAGCTGTATCAGCTGAATGTTCACAAGTCCATGGGGCCTGATGGGATTCATCCCAGAGTACTGAAGGAGCTAGTGGATGTTATGGCAGGACCCCTCTCGATCATCTACCAAAGGTCTTGGGAGTCTGGGGAGGTCCCTGCTGACTGGAAGCTAGCCAATGTTATTCCAATTTACAAAAAGGGTGTGAGGGAAGACCCAGGGAACTACAGACCTGTTAGTCTAACCTCAGTTCCTGGAAAAATTATGGAGAAGGTCATACTGGGTACTATTGAAAGGCATTTAAAGGACAATGCAATCATCAGGCACAGTCAACATGGGTTCATGAAGGGAAAGTCCTGTTTAACTAATTTGATCTCCTTCTATGATAAGGTCACCCTCCTCGTGGATGAAGGGAAGGCGGTGGATGTAGTCTTTCTGGATTTTAGTAAGGCTTTTGATACTGTCCCTCACAGCATCCTTCTGGACAAGTTGTCCAACTGTGAGATGGGCAGGTACACACTGTGCTGGGTGAAGAACTGGCTGAAGGGCAGAGCTCAAAGGGTTGTAGTGAATGGGGCTATATCTGGCTGGCGACCAGTCACCAGCAGTGTTCCTCAGGGCACAATTCTAGGGCCAGTTCTGTTCAATATATTTATCAATGATCTGAATGCAGGAGTTGAATGCACCATTAGCAAGTTTGCTGATGATACCAAACTGGGAGGTGCTGGTGACTCTCTTGAGGGACAAGAGGCCTTGCAGAGGGATCTGGATAGATTGAAGCATTGGGCAATCATCAATGGCATGAAATTTAACAAGTCCAAATGCTGGATTCTGCACCTGGGATGGAGTAACGCCAGGCCCAAGTATAGATTGGGAGAGGAGTGGCTGGAGAGCAGCCCTGCAGAAAGGGACCTGGGGGTGCTGGTTGACAGCAGGCTCAATAGGAGTCAGCAGTGTGCCCTGGCAGCCAAGAGGGCAAACTGCATCCTGGGGTGCATCAAACACAGCATAACCAGCTGGTCAAAAGAGGTGATTATCCTGCTGTATTCAGCGTTGGTGCAGCCTCACCTTGAGTACTGTGTGCAGTTCTGGGCCCCACAATTTAAGAAGGATGTGAAGGTCCTTGAATGCATCCAGGGGAGGGCAACAAAGCTGGTGGAAGGGCTGGAAGGCATGTCCTATGAGGAGTGGCTAAGGACTCTGGGTTTGGCTAGTTTGGAGAAAAGGGGGCTGAGGGGCGACCTCATTGCTCTCTGCAGCTTCCTGAGGAGGGGAAGTGGAGAGGGAGGTGCTGATCTCTTCTCCCTGGGATCCAGTGACAGGATGCGTGGGAATGGTTCAAAGCTGTGCCAGGGGAGGTTTAGACTTGACATTAGGAAGCATTTCTTTACCGAGAGGGTGGTCAAACCCTGGAACAGGCTTCCTAGAGAGGTGGTCAATGCCCCATGCCTGTCAGTGTTTAAGAGGCATTTGGTTAATGCCCTTAATAATATGCTTTAACTTGCAGTCAGGCAGTTGGACTAGATGATCATTGTAGGTCCCTTCCAACTGAACTATTCTATTCTATTTTATTCTCCAAAATATAAGACTGAAAGCACATGATGTGGCGGGTAAGAGTATTTGTTAAGCATGGTTTTACTGTGTTAACTAGAATTGTGCTTGACAGCCAATTTTGAGCACCATTTTAACAAGCCCACTTTTGACACTGCAGTGTGTCATGAATGGAGTGATGAACTTCACTCATAAGAGAGAAGTAGCAATATGTTTATTGATATAAAACAGTGATTTAACAAAGTTTGATAGTAAATGCGACAGTGGTTTAACAAGATTCAGTGGCAAGGTACACTTGATATTTACTGCATAGAGGACAGGGTCAGACAAAACTGTCAGGGAGACCCATTGAGTCACAAGGTTCAGAGTGGACCCCCTTGCTTTCTAAAGTCCTTCTCAGAGAGGAGTCGAGGTGCAGCTGGATCCAATCCTAGTCCCAGACTAGACTTGGTCAATGGTTTATGTCTAAAGGATTATATATGTGCAATCAATCCTTTATATCACTTAGTTAGGATTTCAAAGTTTAGCATGCTATTAATCACTTACCGACAATCTGTTGTGGCAAGGAATCTCTCAACCTCAAGGAGTAACCTTGAGAGGCATCCCTACTCAAGGGGAGATCCTGGTGTGCAGCCCGCTGCTGTGCAGGAGAGCTCAATGGGCCCTGGGCTGTCCACTATTTATGGAGTAAGATGATTGACTTATAGTCATATTTGCATACCAGCAACACGTCTGGCTCACCGTTCCACACAGCCCTTGGCTACCATGTTGCCATCCATCCCCCAAAGTCCAGAGTAAGCTGGATGCAGCCATCACAACCCCCACTGGTGGTTATGGCTTAAGCAGGGGGGGAGCACACCACCACACGGTGTAGACTGATCCCATCACTCTGGTAACACACTCCATTAAGCTCTACAGTACAGCAATTTACCAGAATGAAACTGCAATAAAAATGAGGTAAAGGGATCTAAAAATAAAATTGCAAGCTTCCCACATTTTCCCTTCTCAAATGCTATTACTGTAGAAATATATGTGACAGTATAAAAATAAGGATTTATAATGTGATCATTTGCACTTCCAGCTTTTCCAATGGCCAGTGAGATAAAATATCAGGGAAGAGGTGTTAAATGCATCATATTTATAATCACTGATGTCTAATTCAGAGAATCAATTGATAAACTAAGTTATAGTTTATATGACTGGGATTTTCAATAGCAGAGCCTAAAAGTAGCTAGGGCCATGAGTTTCATTGTTTCCTAAATCTGATGAGATCCTTTAAAAATGTTACTTTCAGAGACAGAGTCAGAATATGACAGTACCAACCAGTACTGCAAGATCCAGAGATCCCTGAGCTCACCCCAGTCATGAGGAAATATTAACATGGCACACATACCATCCGGGGTGGAATAGTAATCACAGTAACACAGCTGCAAGAGTGTGGCACAGTTCTAAGTGGTCCTATCCCTGCATCCAGTGATAGAGCTGCATACAGTGCTATAAGAACACTGCTATATGACTTCTAGAACCAGATTGATGACTGCCAGCCCAGGGATCTCTTCAGTATGCTCCTGCCCTTGGGCTTTTATCTCACAGAAGTGCTTTGCAGTGGAGGAAATTTGTGATACCAGTACTGTGTAATAAATATGAACATACTTATGAGCAAAGATGTTATATTTGCAAACATGAATCAGCAAAGAGAAAGTTCAATACACTGATTTCCTCATATTGTCTAAATCGTGTACTGGCAAGCCACAAAAGGGAATATGTCTCTTTCGATTGGCTATCTATCTGTACTGGGTTTACATGTCAAGGTTTAGGTAGCGGGGGGCTGCAGGGGGGGCCTCTGTGAGAAGAGGTCAGGGGATGCCCTGTGCCAGACACAGATGGTTCCAGCCGGCTTGGCAATGGACCCACTGCAGGCCAAAGATGAGTCAATCAATGAAGCTGGTGCACCTCTGTGAAAACATTTAAGAAAGGGCAAAATGCTGCACAGGCAGAGGAGGAGGAGCAAAAAAAGAGTGAGAAACAGCAGTGCGAACACCAAGGTCAGAGAAGAAGGAGGGGGAGGAGGTGCTCCATGGTGCCAGAGCACATATTCTCTTGCAGCCTGTGGAAGACACCATGCCAGAGCAGTTGAATATTTCCTGAGGGAATTGCAGCCCATGGACAACCCACGCTGGAGCAGATTTTTCCTGACAGGACTGCAGCCCCTGGAAGAACCCTCGCTAGAGCAGGGGAAAAGTGTGAGGAGGAAGGAGTGGCAGAGAGGAACTGTTAGGTACTGACCCTAATCCCACATTCCCCATTCCCCCTGCACTGCTCAGAGTGGGGGATAGAGGAGTCGGGAGTGAAGGAGTGAAGATAAGCCTGGGAAAGTTGGGGGAGGAGATGTAGTTTTAATTTTTTGTCTTTGTTTATCATCATTCAAATCTATTTAAGTTGGCAATAAATTAAATTAATTTTCCCCAAGTCAAGTCTGTTGTGCCCATGACAGTAATTGGTAAGCAATCTCTGTGTCTTTATCTCAACTCACAAGCTTTTCCATCCTATTTTCTTGCCCTGTCCTGTTGAGGAGAGGGAGTAAGTGAGCAGCTGGGTGGGCATCCAGCTGTTGGCCAAGGTTAACCTACCACATGATCATACACTGAAGTGTAAGTAAGTAGTAATTTCTTAACTATGCAAAGGGTAAGGTAGCTGGTTTTGGCTTTGACCTGAATGCATTGTATTCCCCAGATTCAGAAAAGGGGATCTTAGAGTATATGGCCATTTTCCTAAGAATAATGGAACTGAGAAAGTCACAGCTGATTTCCTAGGCTGGTCCTCCATCTTTTGCAATTGTCAGCAAGCTCCCTCTTTTGCCACTTGTACAGCACTAACACAGTACAATATTAAAGCACATACCATGGACTCTGCTACACCACTTAGACATATACAAATCTATGGGGCCGGATGGGATCCACCCAAGGGTACTGAGGGAGCTGGCGGAAGTGCTCACCAAGACACTTTCCATCATTGATCAGCAGTCCTGGCTAACCGGGGAGGTCCCAGTTGACTGGAGGTTAGCAAATGTGACGCCCATCTACAAGAAGAGCCGGAAGGGGGATCCGGGGAACTACAGGTCTGTCAGCCTGACCTCGGTGCCGGGGAAGGTTATGGAGCAGCTCATCTTGAGTGCCATCACACGGCATGTACAGGACACCCAGGTGATCAGGCCCAGTCAGCATGGGTTTATGAAAGGCAGGTCCTACTTGACTAACCTGACCTCCTTCTATGACAAGGTGACCCGCTTAGTGGATGAGGGAAAGGCTGTGGATGTTGTTTACCTGGACTTTAGTAAAGCCTTTGACACTGTTTCCCACAGCATTCTCCTGGAGAAGCTGGCTGCTCATGGCTTGGACAGGTGCACTCTTTGCTGGGTAAAAAACTGGCTGGATGGCCAGGCCCAAAGAGTTCTGGTGAATGGAGTTAAATCCAGTTGGTGGCCGGTCACAAGTGGTGTTCCCCAGGGCTCAGTATTGGGGCCAGTTCTGTTTAATATCTTTATTAATGATCTGGATGAGGGGATTGAGTGCACCCTCAGTAAGTTTGCAGATGACACCAAGTTGGGTGGGAGTGTTGATCTGCTTGAGGGTAGGAAGGCTCTACAGAGGGATCTGGACAGGCTGGATCGATGGGCCGAGGCCAATTGTATGAGGTTCAACAAGGCTAAGTGCCAGGTCCTGCACTTGGGTCACAACAACCCCATGCAACGCTACAGGCTTGGGGAAGAGTGGCTGGAAAGCTGCCTGGCAGAAAAGGACCTGGGGGTGTTGGTCCACAGCTGACTGAATATGAGCCAGCAGTGTGCCCAGGTGGCCAAGAAGGCCAAGAGCATCCTGGCTTGTATCAGAAATAGTGTGGCCAGCAGGACTAGGCAGTGATTGTCCCCCTGTACTCGGCACTGGTGAGGCTGCACCTTGAATACTGTGTTCAGTTTTGGGCTCCTCACTACAAGAAAGACATTGAGGTGCTGGAGTGCATCCAAAGAAGAGCAACAAAGCTGGTGAAGGGTCTCGAGAACAAGTCCTATGAGGAGTGGCTGAGGGAACTGGGGTTGTTTAGCCTGGAGAAAAGGAGGCTCAGGGGAGACCTTATCGCTCTCTACAACCACCTGAAAGGAGGTTGTAGCCAGGTGGGTGTTGGTCTCTTCTCCCAAGTAACAAGTGATAGGACAAGAGGAAATGGCCTCAAGTTGCACCAGGGGAGGTTTAGATTGAATATTAGGAAAAATTTCTTCACCGAAAGGGTTGTCAAGCATTATCAAGCATTGGAACAGGCTGCCCAGGGAAGTGGTTGAGTCAGCATCCCTGGAGGTATTTAAAAGACGTGTAGATAATTATGGGGTGAAAACAGTGATCAGAGAGGAATAAGAGGAAATGTAAATGCATGCAGCAATATACATCAAAAATGTTAAAACACATTTTCCACTGGCTAGCTCCGTAAAATCTGTTAAATGAAGCTGACAGTGGTCTTCTCAATGGATATCAAAGCACAGGTAGCAGCTTGTTAATGGATTCACAACTTCTTGCATTAGCATTCCTTTGTTATATATCAGTATTGCTGCACAGTAGTTCATAACACCAATTCAAAAGTGTGAACTTTATTTAAAGACTTGCAGCGGCTGAATAATGAGCAACTGGTGAATAATTCACCAGTTTTTGCCCTATCTTGAAAGTGTCCCCAGCTAATGGGAGGAAGTCAGCCCTGTCCTAATGTCACATTTAAGTTGATATATCCAGAAGGAATTAATTAGTTAAGAGTTGAAAGCCTGATAAGAAATCATGTCTATATGTGCTGACTCACTATCTTTTGAAATAAACTTATTAATGATCTGTTACTGGAAAAGATGCAAAATGCATACTAAATTATTGTTAGTCAAAATTAATTTATCCATTAAATATCTTCCTCCTCATCTCACTTACTTAGTATTTATGGCTGAATTGATTTTACTGGAAAACTTCATAGACTCAAAAAGGGAGACCCATAGGTCTCATTTACATTAAAATTCACCAGCCAGTATAGATATATTAGAAGAATTATGTGAGAAATTTCTTTCACAAATATGGACATTTTAATGAGTTAATTTGCCTGGTTTTTTTATTCAGTTCCCCTAACAAAACAATCTATCCTAGGAAAAAGGCCTGTTAAACTGGTAATCATCAGAGCTTTGGTCAGCGTAACTATTTTTTCCACAGTTCTCCCAAACACAGCTATAAATGCAAAATATTTCAGTACAGAAAAGGTCTTTGAGTTACAGAGTTAGGCAAACAATTCTATATGGAGTCAGAGCTGTTAAAGTTCCTCTGTTTTCAGCCCACAGTGTTGATTCTATCTTCTTTTCCACAGTTTTAACTGTGAGACTAAATAATTTCCTTCTATATAAAGCTGCAGTAGAAATAAGATTTGTTGCTATTAATTTCCTCTCCCAGAACAATTATCTCCTCTGCCTGCTATAGCCATATCCACTGCAGAATCATGTTGTCACAAATACAGACTCGTAAAGCATCTTTAAAGAAATATGTTTTCTTTAAAAAGGAAGATGACCAGCATCCCAGTATTTGATGGGATTGTAGAAATTTATAGGATCTGTCTCACTTTGTTCAGTCTGTACACACCTCTTCTAAGATTTAATATATTCCTTTTTTTGAGACAGACTCAGGAGAACTGTTTTGTTTTATACTACGCATAATTAAAATGGATTCCACCAAATACGACTGTTGTTTATCTCAGACTCTATATAAATCTTTCTTTTCTTTTAAATTAGGGCATCTGAGTTTGTAGAGAATGCACATCTGCTTCTAAGTTAAAAAGCAACTGTTTAAAAAAGAAATACACATTTTTAATAACAATCTTCAGCATGCTATTGCTACAAATAGTGTTTTAGTATCAGGATCTATATAGAAATGGGTTCCTGTCCAAGAGCTGAGTCTTAGTCTGCAATCAGTTTAACTTCTGAACCTGATTTTTTTTTTCTGATAAATTTGTTTTTTAACAGAGGTGGTGCCCTTTGGAATTTATTTCAAATAAATTTGTCAGACCTTCCTTAATATGACAACTTAGGAACTTGCTTTCACTAATGTAATATAATCACGATACAAGTGTCCTAATCATCATAAATGCAATTAAATATCAAAAAGATTGCAAATTAGAAATAGCTGAATATTAGTTTAGAAGAAATGCTGATCATCTATATTCAGTGAAGAGTTACATTCTCTGTAACCTTCATACAAAAAGATCAGAAATATTAAAAAATTTGGAATTGCTCTTCAGTACTCAGTAGCCAAGTACCTGAACGTGTGCTTTCAAACTGCAAACTCATTCCATGAAGAGGAGTCTAAACAAAAACACAGACAAGCAGCAATGTCTCCATGAGTAGCCCAGTAGATGGCTGGTCTTTCCTCATCTGAATTTATCTAAGATAATGAATGAACTGCACAGTTCAAAACCTGTAGACATAGTTAACAGATTCAAAACTGATAGATAGAAAGGGAAAGTGGCAACCTGACTTGCAAACCAGGATGCTTTACAGCTTACAGAAGGTTGCAAGGAAGTACCTGAAAAGTAACAAGGTGATTGTGGCAGAGGTCGATGCACAATGGCAGGCAGACTTGGTGGATATGCAACAGTTTTTCAAACATGATGGTGTTAAGTACATCTTATCAGTGACAGGTCACTTGGTTTGTTCAGCTTAGAGAAGGCTGAGGGGTGACCTCATCGCAGTCTACAACTTCCTCAAGGGGGGCAGTGGAGGGGGAGGTGCTGATCTCCTCTCTCTGGTGACCAGGGATAGGACACGAGGAAATGGAATGGAGCTGCATCAGGGGAAGTTCAGATTGGACATTAGGAAAAGGTTCTTCACTGAGAGGGTGGTCGGTCATTGGAACAGGCTCCCAGGGAAGTGGTCACAGCACCAAGCCTGTCAGAGTTCAAGGAGCATCTGGACGACAGTCTTAGTCATATGGTTTAGTTTTAGGTAGTCCTGCGAGGAGCAGGGAGTTGGACTCGATGATCCTTATGGGTCCCTTCCAACTTGAGATATTCTATGATTCTATGATTCTATATTAACCAAGCATGCCTGGGTCATTGGTCTAAAAGGCAAAACAGGCTCTGAAATAGCCAAGGGTTTTAAAACAGTTTTTGCATGGGGCACAAGACTCAGAAATTACAGACTGACTGGGGAAAAAAAAATCAACCAGCCTTGAAACAAGCTGTTAAAGCAGTGTAATGTTCACCATTTTGTTATGAATAATGAAGTAAAAGCCTCTGTCATAGAGCATTTTAACAGGATGCTCAAAACCAAGATGTGGAGATATTTTACAGTGCACAACACTTTTCGCTACATTATTGTGTTATCAGAGTTTATAAAGAGCTATAAGGATAGCTTCCACAGAACTATCAGAGCCAGGCCTGTGGATGTGAACCCTTTAAACCCTGAGAAAACTGTATATGAGGATGTGTTTAAAATTAAAGAATCTGCACCTCTACTCGGAAAGGGAGAATACATCAGAGCGTCTAGAGCAAAAGAGAGATTTGAGGAGGAACAGGTTAGGAGTAGACATTCACGGATGTGTTTTGCACTGGGAGGCGCTGGTCCATTACGATCCCAGTAAGAAAGGCACTCAGACTCTGTAAGGTATCATTCACAATGCTATTATTAGAGCTAACACTATAAGAACATAATAGCATAGATAATCTTACGTCCCTTTAGATGCTGGGAACCCCGAGTGGTATAGCATTGAACGGGCCTCCGATCCACATGCAGCATGCTGGGCAGACCCTGTCCATAGAAGAGATTTTCCCCTTTCAGTCAGTCAAGTTATTATAGGATTTTCTTACAAGGAAACATCTCTATTAATCATTTCTGTCAAACCGAAATTATGTTCCCATAAGAAGTTCTTGCTGTGCTTTTAGATAAATGCAAGACCACGCAG
Organism: Gymnogyps californianus; assembly: GCF_018139145.2. Lineage (NCBI taxonomy): Eukaryota > Metazoa > Chordata > Aves > Accipitriformes > Cathartidae > Gymnogyps > Gymnogyps californianus. The sequence goes on along the minus strand of NW_026114213.1, from coordinate 147,430 downwards.
GTGGTGTAAGACCTGGTACCAAGTGGGAGCTGCCTGCAGGCTCCTCTGTCACAATATGATGGCTGAGTTTATGCTGTGGCCAAGGGATTTGTGCAGCATAAAACAGACCTGAAGGCCACACTGCACGCGCAGCACAGTGGAGCACAGCACAGCACAGCACAGGCCTGGGCCTACTTAGGTTAACTGTTATGTAGATCACTCCTCGATGTACAGTGGTCTTCCAGTCAGAATCACTACAGAATGAAATTTTCATAGTAGCTGAAATTGTGAGAAGGGGACAGACACCTGTGTACCGCTTAATAGACTATGGTCATGAAGCAATTGAGGGGACATTTTACCCTGAAGAACTAAAAGTGAATCCTGATGAGAACAGAATCTACAAAATTGAGAAGATCATCAATGCAAAAGGGAAAGGAAGAAAGAAACAGCTGCTGGTGAAGTGGTATGACTGGCCCCAGAAACTTAACAGCTGGATAGAAGCCTCCAAAATCCAGGACATCTAGTGAATGGGGTTGGAGTGGGGGAAAAAGAAGGATGGCAGATGGAGGGGTTCTATGTCATGCTACCCAGCAATCCCAGTGCCAGAATCTTCCCAGAAAACACCAGCTCAAACTTCATCATACAGCTGGTGAGGCCCCTGGAGCTCTCAGGCAAGTGGAAGGTGGGGCTGCCAGAAATACAGTACCCGCATAACTGGAATAACATTAACAAAGATACCATCTTTGAAATAGTGCTGCAGGGTAAGACACGTGTTAGGAAAATCTCATTCCCTAACTATTGTACCAATTAGTCTTTATAGTATGAAATTGTATAAACTTTCTTGAGAGAGAGATATATATAGTTTACATTGTATACTGCATAGTCATGGTTAAATCAGCATGACTAAAGGGCCCCAGCTCATTGCAAAGAGAAGGACAGCCCCCATCCTGAAGAATAAAGGATATCCCTGGACTACTGAGATAACACCAGCATCCTAGCCCCTCTAACACCTCTGTGAAACCCTCCCATTAACTGGCATCATAGATAAGTAACTGTAGCGAGACTGACTCCAGGGACGTCTAGATCAAGAAAGAAGGAGATGGATGATGATGCCATAGAATTATAGTTGCCATGTGTAAAACCATGTGTAAACCCGCATTCGGGATGCCCCAATTTGAATGGGGCACCTTGTGCGCATGAATAAAGAATTACTCTTGTAATTCTATACTTTGCTTCCTAGCCTCTCTCCTCAGTTGGCACGGGCCAGTTGTGAAATTTTCGTAACACATGGCAGTATACTTTGTGGAAAGGCTATTTGTCCCTCTACATGTTGATGGAATGTATGAACCATCTCATTAACCCCCACAACAAAGCTTCAGCTGTTGACTCTCAGGCAGTAGGCCAGGTCTATGACCCTGTCATAAAGAAAACAAAGCTCAAAATGGATGAAAAGCCTTACACTTCTACAACAGGGAATCTAGCACATATTTTGGGGGCTTCTCCAGGGGTCGCTGCTAAGAAATTTCTCTTTGTGGTGGACATCACTGGAGGGTTTAACTTGCTCTACCTCTACGCAGGTCTTATAGAGCACCAGCTTCTTGGGGACTTTGTGGTTCCTTTACTGAGCTGTGTTCTGACCAGCAGTAATAACAACAAAATCATTATGGTGACATGATAAGCCCCACTACATGCTGGTAAACCACAAACACGTTGACACAATCAGCACTGAAATAGAGATGGACCATAACAAACACATCTCATTTTGCTTTTGGAAGGTGATTGTGAAGCTGCATCTTCGGCCCCGGAAGCCTCTGATATTTTAAGAAACCATGCCAAGATCGTAGTGGTAAAAAATTATGGGGACTCATCCTTGTACATGAATTATTACAGAGCCCAGGCTGGCAACGATCTCCCTGGTTTTCGAGGTGTTCCTGTGATGTATGGGGCGAGCATTGGAGGTATATTCCACAGGCTTTTTAGAAAGGCCATCCTGCTTTTGAAAAGGGGTTTGGAAATTGTTAAGCCACTGTCGTGGTTTAACCCCAGCTGGCAACTAAGCACCACACAGCTGCTTGCTCAATCCCCCCCAGTGGGATGGAGGAGAGAATCAGAAGGGTAAAAGTGAGAAAACTCGTGGGTTGAGATAAAGACAGTTTAAGAGGGAAAGCAAAAGCTGCGCACACAAGCAAAGCAAAACAAGGAATTAATTCACTACTTCCCATCAGCAGGCAGGTGTTCAGCCATCTCCAGGAAAGCAGGGCTCCATCACGCGTAACAGTGACTTGGGAAGACAAACGCCATCACTCTGAACATCCTCCCCTTCCTCCTCCTTTCCCCCAGCTTTTTATTGCTCAGCATGACATCATATGGTAGGGAATATCCCTTTGGTCAGTTGGGGTCAGCTGTCCCAGCTGTGTCCCCTCCCAGCTTCTTGTGCACCCCCAGCCTCCTCGCTGGTGGGGTGGTGTGAGAAGCAGAAAAGGCCTTGACTCTGTGTAAGCACTGCTCAGCAATAACTAAAGCATCCCTGTATTATCAACACTGTTTTCAGCACAAATCCAAAACATAGCCCCTTACCAGCTACTGTGAAGAAAATTAACTCTATCCCAGCCAAAACCAGCACAGCCACACATTGAAAGCACCACTCAGTAGGCCTGAGCCTACTCAGGTTAACTATATTGTAGATCACTAACTCCTTGATGTATAATGGTCAGGATCACTACACCTGTCCCTACTTCCACCTTCTATATACTTCCTTTTTGTGTTTGAGTTTTGTGAGGAGCTCCTTGTTCATCCATGCAGGCCTCATGGGATCTTTGCCTGACTTCCTGCTTTTTGGGATGGAACTCTCTTGAGCTTGGAGGAGGTGATCCTCGAATATTAATCAGCTTTCTTCAGCCTCTCTTCCCTCTAGGGCCTTATCCCACGGGACTCTTCCAAGCAGATCTATGAAGAAGCCAAAGTTTGCTCTCCTCAAGTCCAGGGTTGTGAGCTTGCTTTTCACCCTCCTCCCTCCCCTCAGGATCCTGAACACCTTCTCATGGTCACTGCAGCCAAGGCTGCCTTTGACTTTTGCATACCCAACAAGCCCCTCCTTGTTGGTGAGTATGAGATCCAGCATAGCACCTCTCCTTGTTGGCTCCTCTATCACTTGGGTCAGGAAGTTGTCATTGATGCTATCCTGGATTGCTTATGCCCTGCTCTGTTGTCCCTCCGACAGATATTGGGGTGGCTGAAGTCCCCCATGAGGGCCTGAGAACGTGAGGTTGCTCCTATGTCTGTAGAGGGCCTCATCCACTTGTTCTTCCTTGTTAGGCAGCCTATAGCAGGCACCCACTACAATGTCACCCTTACCTGTCTTCTCCTTACCCATAAGCTCTCAGTCGGCTCCTCATCCATCCCCAGGCAGAGCTCCATGCATTCCAGCTGCTCTCTCACATAGAGAGCAACTCCACCTGCTCCTCTTCCCAGACAGTCTTTCTGTATCCCTCCATTGCAGCACTCCAGTCATGTGAGCCATCCAGCCATATCTATGTGAACCCAACAAGATCATAGCCCTGCAAGTGCATGCAGATCTCTAACTCCTCATGTTTATTCCCCATACTGCATGCACTAGTGTACGTGCATTTCAGAGAGGCACCCCAGCAGGGCTTTGGGGATTTCTCCTTTGCTCATCAGCCCTAGGATGGCTGGGACGGCTGCCCAAGCTTGTTGTTATTGGGTTCATAGATAACAATGGTTTTAGCAGCAATTATGCTAAGAACCCTTTCCACTTTAAGCATTATGATATAAATTTTTTGACCCTCTGTGAATGGTAAACAAACCCCCATAAAAACCCTGCAACCTGATTTTGAGAATGGCTGCTGTGTGAGACAATAAATGCCCTAGCCTGGCTAGAGGCAAGGGGTTCCTGCTTATAGTACTTCCTATAACATACAACTGAAATAATGGGTTACAACGATTTAAAGGTAAATCCATTACAATCTCCACCCCTGGTCCCTTTGGACCAGGCTATAGGGTTTAACATTGCAGTGAACTCCTCCCCTTGCCCCTGCTCCAGCTTCGACTTATCAACGGACCACAGTCCCTTAGGGGAGTACCTGCTCCAGCATGGACTTATTCATGGACCACAGTCTCTTCAGGGGTATTCCTGCTGCAGCATGAACTTATCCATGGCTACAGATGCTTCAAGGTGTACCTTCTCCAGCATGGACTTATCCTTGGGCCACAATGCAACAGCCCAGATTCTTTTAGGGATCCTTGGCAGAATTATGATGGCACTAAGTTGTAGTTACAATTAAAGCTTTATTTTCTTAACAGGATTTTATGATTAGCATAGCATAGAATTTATGATCAGAATAGCACAGGATTTCTATAAGCAGAATCAGTGTAGTACAATTTTATAATTAGCATAGCACAGAATTTTATAGCACAGCTTAGCTTATGGTTTCTAATCATCTGGACCCTCTGCAGATCAGGTCAAATCTTAATACTTGGTTTGCTGTATCAACATAACAATCATAATCTAGACTCAAAAACATATAAAAGAATATGAGTCACTCAATCCTTGGAGGAAGCAGACAACGGTGGAGGCACCCCTTGCCACCGAGGGGTCACAGGTCTCACTGTCCAGCAGCAGTTCCGGTCCAAGTTCCCACTTAAGACTTGTAACTGCTTGATTTTATAGACAGTGCTCCGTGTGGTGTTACGTATCCTTGTTCTGTGATGAGGTCATCACCACCACCTGGTTGGCCGGGTGCCTGGGACCTTTAAGGCTGGTAAGGAGGGGAGTAGTCGGCCTGGGACCCAGGAATATTGAGGCCGGTAGGGAGGGGAAGAAGAAATCTGTTTGGTTTGTCTACTTGGTTCACAGGACTGTCAGGGCCTGAGAATGAGGGGAAAGGGAACGAATATGTGACCAGCTCAGTCACAGAGAATGGCCGTTTGCCTTATAAAATGGCATTAGTTATGCTAACCATATTACCAGGGGTCGGGAGCAGGGGGTATGGGTCACAGCTGCCAATTGGTCTTCTTCCACTGCTGTAGCCACCCTCATAGGGCATTAGCCACCATCCATGAGTCAGTATAGAGATGGACTACTGGCCACTTTTCTTGTTCAGCAATATCTAAAGCCAGCTGGATGGCTTTTACTTCTGCAAATTGGCTCGATTCACCTTTTCCTTCAACAGTTTCTGCAACTTGTGTAGCACTCCACACAGCAGCTTTCCACCTCTGATGTTTTCCCACAACACGACAGGACCCATCTGTAAACAGGGCATATTGCTTCTCATTTTCTGGTAATTTATTATACAGGGGGGCCTCTTTAGCACAAGTCACCTCCTCTGGTGACACTCCAAAGATTCCGCCTTCTGGCGAGTCCATGATCATTTCCAGGATACCTGGGTGGTCAAGGTTTCCCATTCGAGCTCGTTACGTGATCAGTGCAACCCACTTACTCCATGTAGCATCAGTTGTGTGTTGAGTAGAGGGGACCTTCCCTTTGAACATCCAGCCCAGCACAGGCAATCGAGGTGCCAAGAGGAGCTGTGCTTCTGGACCAACTACTTCTGAAGTGGCTCGAACCCCTTCATATGCTACTAATATCTCTTTTTCAGTTGGAGTGTATTGGGCTTCGGATCCTCTATATCCCTGGCTTCAAAACCCTAGAGGTCGACCTCAAGTCTCTCCAGGAACTTTCTGCCAGAGGCTCCAGGTGGGGCTGTGGTCCCTGGCTGCAGTGTAAAGCATGTTTTTCACATCTTGTCCTGTCCAGACTGGCCCAAGGGCTACCGCACAAACTAACTCCCCTTTAATTTGTTCAAAGGCTTGCTGCTGCTCAGGGCCCCATTTGAAATCATTCTTCTTCCAGGTCAGTCAATAGAGAGGGCTTACAATCCGACTGTAACCTGGAATATGCATTCTCCAAAAACCCACAGTGCCTAAGAAAACTTATGTTTCTTTTTTGTTAGTTGGTGGAGACATAGCTGTTTTTTTATCGATCACATCCATTGGGATATGATGACGTCCATCTTGCCATTTTATTCCTAAAAACTGGATTTCCTGTGCAGGTCCTTTGACCTTACTTTGTTTTATGGCAAAACCGGCTTTCAGAAGAATCTGGATTATTTTCTCCCCTTTCTCAAACACTTCCTCTGCTGTGTTGCCCCACACAATGATGTCATCAATATATTGCAGGTGTTCAGGAGCTTCACCCTGTTCCAGTGCAGTCTGTATAGAATCATAGAATCATAGAATGGTTTGGGTTGGAAGGGACCTTTGAAGATCATGTAGTCCAACCCTTCTGCCATGGGCAGGGACATTCTTCACTAGATCAGGTTGCTCAAAGCCCCATCCAACCTGACTTTGAACACTTCCAATGATGGGGCATCCACAACTTCTCTGGGCAACCTGTTCCAGTCTCTCACCACCCTCATCGTAAAAAGTTTCTTCCTTATGTCCAATCTAAATCTACCCTCTTTCAGTTTAAAACTGTTGCCCCTTGTCCTGTCACTACAGGCCCTGGTAAAAAAATCTCTCTCCATCTTTCTTATAAGTCCCCTTTATATATTGAAAGGCTGCAATAAGGTCTCCCCGGAGCCTTCTCTTCTCCAGGCTGAACAACCCCAACTCTCTCAGCCTGTCCTCATAGGAGAGGTGCTCCAGCCCTCTGATCATTTTTGTGGCCCTCCTCTGGACCAGCTCTAACAGGTCCATGTCTTTCCTGTGATGAGGGCTCCAGAGCTGGATGCAGTACTCTAGGTGGGATCTCACAAGAGGGGAGTAGAGAGGAATAATCACCTCCCTCGAACTGCTGGTCACGCTTCTTTTGATGCAGCCCAGGATATGGTTGGCTTTCTGGGCTGCGAGTTCACACTGCCAGCTCATGTCCCATTTTTCATCCACCAGTATATCCCCAAGTCCTCCGCAGGGCTGCTCTCAATCCCTTCATCCTCCAGTCTGTATTGATACCGGAGGTTGCCCCAACCCATGTGCAGGACCTTGCACTTGGCCTTGTGGAACTTCATTAGGGTCACATGGGCCCACTCCTCAAGCCTGTCCAGGTCCCTCTGGATGGCATCCCTTCCCTCTAGTGTGTCAACCGCACCACTCAGCTTGGTGTCATCCGCAAACTTGCTGAGGGTGCACTCAATCCCACTATCTATGTCACTGATGAAGATGTTGAATAATATTGGTCCCAGTATGGACTCTTGAGGGACACCACTCATTATTGGTTTCCACTTGGACATTGAGCCATTGACTGTAACTCTTTGGACACAGACATCCAGCCAGTTCCTTATCCATCTAACAGTCCATCCATCAAACCCATATTGGCAAATGGTGGTCATTTCTGACAAATTTCTATTTTTCTTATTTGCTTCTCCTTTTTATTTGCAGTCTCAGAAAGAAGAATGTCATCATAGGCATGGTCCAATGCTCAGTAAGGCATCTGAACAACCTGTAAAAAACAACCAGAGGAAAGCACCTAGAGATATTAGAACTGAGGATGGCTTACTCAGCATAGACCAAACAGATCTCTTAATAAACCTCTCTGTAGGCCAAGGAAAACTATTCATAAGAAATTCCATGCTAGATGATCTTTTCTAAAACTCTTAAAAGGGACAAACAAATAGCAAGAAATCACTTCAAGAATAAAGGAAAATCTGATTGATGGGTGAGACTCTGCTGGTGAAAAGCAACATGATCAGTTCGACACTGGATACATTACACCCAGCACTGATTGGCAGTTCCTAAAAGACTTCAATGTTTTGGGAAAAGATAAAAAAATTAAAAAAAAAAATAATTTGGACAGTCTCCTGAAGTGTTATTTTTTCTGAATATGATGTAAAATAAAGGAAGAAAGAAGACAGGAGATGTTGGAGGTAAGCAGCTGAGAAAATGGTGTAGGTCTTGTGAAACATTGGTATATTTCTGTGATCTAGCTGCTTAACAGACAGGTAGTTTAACTAGTAGAGACAGGAGGCATAGATTGAACCAAAGGAAAGGAAGGGTAGTAATTTGGAGTGTTTCACTAACATTTTTATCTTTTGTGCTTGGAAAAAGGCAAGAAGCCAACCCCTACAATGTTATGAATTGAGTAAGAAGTTTATCACCTGTAACAAAATAAGGAGTGGTATCTGCTAGAACTAGGCATTTTCAAGATAGCAGTGTCAAGACAACTGTTAACTATTGCCAAGCAGCTTAGTGCAGGATCGACATTCTTATTTAACATGATTTGGGAAAAACGAGGAGAACTAATACATTTTCAGTATCTAAAAATAACTATACAGAATTGTAAACTGATTAGTCATATAATAAATAAATCAGGAGTATAACTGAAATCAGTCAATATGGTTTCCACAGAATATAGTAATCCAGTAAGGCAGATAGTGGTTTGTTTGCTAAAACTTAATCTTTTGATATTTCTCCAAGGAATCTGACTTAGTCTGGCTATACTGCATTTGAATTTAAAAGCTTTCATTACACAGAGCTAACAGGGTGCATGTTAGAGTAAGAACTGGCTCACTGACAATTCTACTTCAGTGGTTAATGGAGAGATATAAATAATCTGTGCTGATTCTACTGCAATCCCATAGGGATCTGCTCATACTCTAACTTTTTTTTCTTTTTCTTTACATCAGTAGCCTATTGCTGACATAAAAACTTTGCTGGTAAAATGTGAAGAGGTATGGTGGGTTGACCCTGGCTGGATGCCAGGTGCCCACCAAAGTCGCTCTATCACTCCCCCTCCTCAACTGAATAGGAAAGAGAAAGGCTTGTGGGTCGAGATAAGGACAGTTTAATAAAGCAAAAGCAAAGGTTGTGCGCGAAAGCAAAGGAAAACAAAAGATTTATTCTCTACTTCCCATCAGCAGGCGATGTCCAGCCACTTCCCGGGAAGCAGGGCTTCAGTATGTGTAGCGGTTGCTCCAGAAGACAAACATAAATAACAAATGCCCCCGCTTCCTCCTCCTTCTCCTAGCTTTTATGCTGAGCAGACATCATATGGTATGGAATATCCCTTTGGTCAGTTTGGGTCAGCTGTCCTGGCTATGTCCCCTCCCAAGATCTTGCCCACCCCAGCCT